>NC_040021.1:1606366-1729328 GCF_000972845.2 Larimichthys crocea
GTTCGTTTCTTAGTTGTGTGGTGTGTGTGCATTATAGAAGCTATATCTATATCGTATCATATCTTATATTCATATATATCTATATTATATCTCTATATATATATATTATATATATATATATTATATTATATATATATATATATATATATATATATAATATATATCTTATCTATATATTATTATTCTATTAGGGCTGTCACTCGATTAAAAAAATTAACTAATTAATCGCAAAAATTTCTGTAATTAATCGCGCATTAATCTATCAATAAATGTATCAATAAATTAAATGCATTTTTCTGAGACTGCAGCTAATGAATTTATTTATGTAAAATGTCAAATTAATGAAGATAACTCGATACGTTATGAAATTCATTCATGTTATTGGCTTAAGGTGCACATTGCACAGTGCAAACAGAAAAAAAGCCAGAAGAATGGAAATACTACTAGAGAGGAGTGCCACACTCCTGTTGTAGCTGGGTGTTTTGCTTTTGAGGTGATATGTTTAAGTGTGTTCTTCTGTGGAATTTAAATTGGCTTTGCAAAGCTGTGACAAATTGCCTTGTTGTTTTTTGTCCAACGAGCGTCTGCGGGCAACTTTTTAAAATGAAATGTTCCCCCTAAAAGTCCGTCCTTATCCATCTTTTCACCACAGACTCTCCTTATTTAGGATAGATCATAGACATATATGCACAGACTCTCCTTTAGTTAGGTAGATCTAAGACATATATACATAGACGCCTCAGTTGGTGGTCCGGTTGCTGCGATTAGCTGTTCGTGCTCCGCAATTGTGTGTGCGGCGATTTGCCCGTAAACTAAAACAAGCAGGGCCGTTTTTTAGCTATGGGCAATGTGGGCGACCGCACAGGGCGCAGTCTGCGTGAGGGCTTTAAGTTTGCCTCTTCATACACCATTCACACACCCTAATATATCTGGGAAAACAAAGCTCTACTTTGCCACATCCAAAATGGCGGGGCGCCTACCCCGGAAGCTCATCTCTCACGTCACATTGCAATTCCAATCTAGAGCCAGTGTTTGGATTGTCCATTCCCTGTAGATATAAATGTTTAATTCTGAGGTAATGAAAGCACAACTCTAATTGTCAGCAATGAAATCATGGTTGCGAGTATTATATCTCTCATTTCTGCATTTCTGCCAAATATCTATCTATCTATCTATCTATCTATCTATCTATCTATCTATCTATCTATCTATCTATCTATCTATCTATCTATCTATCTATCTATATCTATATCTATATCTATATCTATATCTATCTATCTATCTATATATATATATATATATCTATATATCTATCTATCTATATGCACACACACACACTAATGGACGTGGGACAGAGTGATGTCTCACTGTGCAGTGCTGACTGAGGATCTCAGGATCCAGCACACACACGGCGATGAGCCACTTTGATGTTTCCCAGAGCTGACGTCCCTCAGCGGGGCCGAGCGCAGCTGCTGCCGCTAATTTACAGACGTCTTCCCTCTTCTCTAACACGGCGCCTCCTCACCACAGTGTAGTGGCGGCGAGGATGAGAGCGAGGTTCTCTGACATAAATGGATCTGATGGTCAAGAGTGTTCTTCTCTGTGAGGCGGGATAACAGCCATCACGTGGCCAAAGGAAGGCCCGGGGGATGGACGCGCTATGCTCAGAAGCTGCTGCTGATGGCTGTTGATGTGTCACGCTGAGGTTTCAAGAGGCTTCTTTAAGACAGAGAGCCAACATACAGCTCAGTGCGGTCTACATCGCTTAATTAGGCGGAGGAAGAAAAGCATGCATATGAAAAATGCCACCAGATGTGTCAATATAATGGAATGACGCTTAACTAGGTTCATTAGCAGCACCGCTTCTGCCCACTGCCTGCATCGCCTTACCATCAGGCAAACTGGGAACCACAATGGAGCCACAGTCTGAGGGCAACGCTGACATTTCAGCAAATAGCTGCACAGCCCACACTGGTGTAATCATTACCGTAGAGGTAACAAGCTGGAAGGGGGAGAGAGGGCGAACACTCAGCTTTTGGTGCTGCGAGGAGGCGAAAAGGCGAACACAAGTGTGTGTTTGTCTCGTGGCTGCAGATGATTCCGGCAATGAATATCAGTGTGAGGATAATTACCACAGTGCTGTTTACGCTCTTGGTTCTGCACGCTGCAGAAACTCACAGAGAGAGGTGGAAGCATGAAAAACACGGTTGCAATCAGTGACTCACTTTATGTTTCTCACCATCCTACAATGCCTCCCACCCAGCGAGAATGGCAACGCGCAAACACACGCTGTCACACACATGCATACATCTGCTCCACGCGCAGGTTGCTCTTGATGTGCAAGCTCTGCAGAGCTTCTTCTGACGCCCGCTGCGTACTGTGGAGTGTCGGCCGTGTCACTGCCGTCCCAAAAGCTGAGTCACGTGTGACATTGTGGTTCCGCTTTGCAACAAGCTCGCTCAGACGCGCAGGAACGCCATAGGAAATTGGAGCACACATAATAAAACGAGCTATTAGTGCAGCGATGACTGAGTCTGCATAATGAACATGCTTGCCATGAATGTCGGATACTCAGCTGACTTTGGTTTCCCGGAAGAATCCCTTGTTCAGCTTCTTTCCACTCGCCCATTGATGAATTCTACCAGCAGAAAACCCCTCCTCTCCATTTAGAGCTGTTTGTCGTTTGCTCAGTTGGGGTCCTTACAATATGTCTTCTTTGTCAGTAGGGTTTGGGTTATTGGAAAGTCCTCTCAAGGAGAGGAAGCCGCGGACTGAAGTGGCTTTGACCAGTCCAGACACGGACATCTATTTGGATTCAAAATAGGTTGCGAAACAAGTGAAGCTAACAAATGGCTGCTGTGTAGAACAGAAGGTTCTTGACTTGGGCTGTGCTTCACAGAAACTAAAAATATGATGAGGCCTGGCTGCCAGCTGTTTGGCAGAAACATGTTTTGTGCCTTGATTCCAGTTATAAGCGTGCAGATGCGGGACAAAAAAACAAAACAATTTTAAGTCTCTAAGGAAGTTCTAAACAAGTAGTTCTAAAGTAAGTGAACCTTGAGTTTGTTGCGATGTGCTCCCAAGGTGAAGAATGAACCTCCATGAGCCGCATGAACCTTTCTTCTCATCTAACCTCACACTATGAATGGAAACATCTGTAATAGTTATATTTAATTGTTTTCATCATCAAAAAAAACCACAGTGAGCACTGTGACAACAAATACATGTTCTTGATGGTAATCTGTCTTGTTTGATATTTTGTATATTTACATCTTGGAGTGTTAGAGGCTGAATGAGTCATGACCGGGGGTGTAATGATATGTGTGTTCTTCCTGTACCTGAGTCAAACATTATGCTCCAACACTTTTACATGGCTACTGAGAGACACAAACTTCTGCGCCTGTGAAATGAAGCCAATGCATTCGGTCTAATGACCCGCAAGGGATGACTCTACTGGTTGCAATAAAAAGTCAGATTGTATTGGGTCTTAGGCAACCCCAATTTTAATTTCATTTACTATTTAAGTAAACAGCTCAACACAAACTCAGTCAAACTAGGCAGTGCTGATTAAAATTCAAGATTCTGTTACTGTACTGACTATTTCTCTACTCAAATGTTTGTTTTTTTTAAACTACATTTTAGTTACCGTTTCGAGGTTGCCATTTTTTCCTGCAATCAAAACCAAGTGCAGCACAACTCAGCAGTGTGTCACCCACTAGCTCCACACTCTTGTTTCAAGATGTTCACTTCTGGCTCCTAAAAACTCCAAAAGAACAACGACCATATTACCATATACATGCTTTAAAACTGACAAACCAATGTGTGACGTCACGGGGACTTTACACTTGTTTTAAACATTATGTATGTTTAACTTTCACCGCTTTACTTCACTCCCAAACCTGCCAGGCCTTCTTCATGTAAAAAGTGATGAAGTGGATGTCTCCTGATGTTACATTGTGCACTGTGTTACACACTGTTCTCACACTTTGCTACACTGTGAACAGTCCTGCTGTGACTCCTGACTTGAGGAGGCGAAGCACCCGGCACCGCTAGCTGTTGATCACTAATCTGATGTCGTGCCATTGCGTTCCACTCCAACCTGCACATGGATTAGAAAATGACTCCTCTATCCTCTGCAGGCTGGAAATATATATCGCATCAGTTAAGAGAAATAAAAAATACAGATCAGCTGGGATGCATGAGTTGTAGTGTGCACTGGCTGACCTCGCATTAACTCCTGCAGCGACGTATGGGCCGACCTTACCGCTGCACTGTGGATTAAAGATGGCAGCGGCAGAAATAGACAGTTGGCTCAGGTCGTACACTGTGTTAAGTAAAGGAATACAATACATAGCTTTTTCTGTGAGTCAACCTGAAACAATAACTACACACTGCTGCACGGATAACAGGTACACAAGGCGGCGTTTGCTCCTTTTATGTGGGAAGTGTACACGCCGTTTAATGCACCACAGGTATATGTGTGCACTCGGGACAGCAGGCTGGCCTCTGGCAAACAATCTGAGCTAGTGGTGGCCAGCTGGTCGGGATCCTCCAGAATGAGCATGTTTTGCAGTGCATCCATCTGCCGTCGGTCTCTTCCACGAGGTTATTCTCACATGGCGCACATTTGCTAAGTAAACACTGCTGAATTCGTCGAGGAGTGTGTTTGTGTGTGAGGTTACAAATGAGCGTGAGAGTGTGTTTGTGTGTGTGTGTGTGTGTGTGAGTCCAGCCGAGTGTGAAGAGTCATACCTCTGGTTTTCAGCGTATCAGGATTTTTATTTCCTCCACATTGCTTTGTGCGCCGCCAAAACAGAGGCCCTGCAGGGACACAGAGATGCTCAATTATTCATCGTCCCATTCAATAAAACATGAATATCAACTGCATATGGCGGCCGCCGTCATTCACACTTATTTGAGAAAATGGGTCTTGCTAATTTTTTCGCCCAGAATGCTTTGGGACAACGCCAAGGGTCTGTCAACCTCAACTTCAATTAGTATGGCTTTCTTTTTGTTTTTTGGACCTAATATCATGGTGATACAACATGAAACAGTGCGATGAAAGGTTGATAAACACACAGATCGGTCGGGCCGGATTAAAAGTGACACAGAAACGATTCACCAACGTGACTGCAACGTTTTGACTAGTAAACAACAGGTCACCACAAAGAACACATGAGCCGCCAGCTATTAATGCGCGATGGCCCCATTTCACCGGCTCCCCGGCAGCCTGGTGGATTTTATAAATACATTCATTCACCCCTGCAGGTGAGAATGAGGTGGGGTTATTAAATGTAGGGCACCACAAACCAACAGGCTGAAAGAAAAATACTTCTCATTTCATGCACAAAATGAACAAATGAAATAAATATATAGCTTTATACTTAGAATGCAATCAGTTCCTAATTAAAATATTATTCATGTTTCTTTTTTTTATCTTTTACTAACTGTTTATTTGTCATCTCCTTCTTTTTGGTCCTAGTACTCATTTATATCCATCAGGGATCTCAAACTGTTTACACCGCGAAGCGCCCAGAAAGAAGTATGGCCGTTCTAACTTATTGGGAAAGGGCTACCCGTGATCCGCACTACTCTTTTACCTTCACAAATTTCCAGCCGCTTTGATATACAGTTGTCCCTCGCTATATCGCGGTTCACTTTTCGCGGACTCGCTGTTTCGCAGATTTTTTTAGTGTAATTTTGCATGATTTTTTTTACAGCGTACTGTACAGTATGAACGCGCATTGTGTTCTGCGTCCTAAATTGGCTAAGGGAGAACCGCACATGTGTTCTGCGTCCTGATTAACTAAGGGAGTACTGTACAAAATGCGTGTAAAAATGTGTATAAAAGTGTGTGGTTAGGGGGTTATTGCGGGTTATTTTTAGAACGTATCCCCCGCGATAAACGAGGGACCACTGTATACCAAGTTTGACATTCAAATATTCAAATACAATAGGATGCAAGTAAAATCCAGCATATATTACACATAATTAAAAGGTAAAGCAATAAAATAATTTAAAAATATAAATGGAGGAGGTAATGCTGGGAGGGTGTGAATTTCAGAACTCATTCCAGGACTCCACGTCACCATAAATGTGGCTCTTCGCAGCCTTATCACATACGTCATTTGTTCTATCTCATAAAGTTCACACATTGTTTCAAGCCAGATGTCCCATGTTCGTGGTTCAACCGTCAGGTTTCCACCATCTCTTTGTGATACATACAAAGAGTATTTGTGACAAATATATTTTCACTTGGCCCTCAAAGCCTTCGGGAACTGAACCAGGGAGGACCACCTCTGGTGGAACAAACTATTTGTTTTACCTCCACTTACTATCTTGCCATCACATTTTTGCTCCTAACTTGTCATGGATGTACACACGCATGAACACAGCAACATACAGGACAAATATTACAGGAAATATAAAACCTCTTTCAAATTACATTTTAATTACATCCCAGCCATTTTTGATAAATGGGGACTATTTGTTATGGGAAATTAATTTTGAAAAAATGAATTCCCCCACATAGCAGGAGACAGAGGATGCGTACCACCACCAGTGTTACATGTACAGTAGTTTAACAACCAGTGATCTATAGATTTTCCCCATGTGACACTCCATAACTTAACCTTAACCTCATTATTGATTATTTAGCCATATATTATTGATTATTGATATTATTGATAAAGATTGCAATATCTCCTATATTAGAGCAAGTCGATCTCATAACTGTGAGGGAAAAAGTGCAGAACTAAAGCATAAAGGACATTTGTGACGCGCCACATGGCAACTTTTATTTACAAGATAAATCTCTGCCAGGCGAGGATAAACCTTATAGTGGCTGCCAGCTCTTTGACTGACAGCAGAACGGCACAATAGAGTCATTGTGTGGCAGGAGGGCCGGGGTTAACAGCATGGCGCGCCTCCTAACTGCCCTTTATTTACAAAAGACACGCTGTCACCGCTGCCAAATATGTTAGAACCCATTAGCTGCTGATTTGACTTTAAAGCTCAGCCCGCTAATCTAATTTAATCTGTCTCTGTGGCTTCGCTGTTTGCTGGAGCGTAGCGGTAATGACACTGCAAGTGCGCGCAGGCCTGGGCGCCGTGATGCAACTGTTTGTTCTGTAGGAGCAGCAGACGCCCACGTGGAAAGCTGCTGTCGCTTCTTCTTCTGCTGCTGCTGCTGCTGCTGGTGGTTTATGAGTGTGACAGCGGGGGTCTATTACATTAACATTTCCTGTTATTGGCTGACTTAGGTCTCAATGGTTCATTTCATCAAAGTGAGCTTATTTCTTCTGCAAAAGATCAATATATACGAGAATCGGGGCATGATGGGAACCAACCTGAAAAAATAGCTTGTGAGAGGCTTGTTATTTGGCGATGCAGACAATTATGCTAGAGTGGAATAGTCATTAGACTGTTCCTGTAGATGTCATGGTACAGCAACCACCTGCTTGACCACACACACACACACACACACACACACACACACACACGCTACCATTTTCAAAAACGCTACTTTCTAATTTAAAATCCTCCGGCATAACAGCTGAATGGTGGAGATGCGGATGGAGATAGCGAGGTGGTGGACTGCTTCTGTCTCTCAATGATAACACAGGAGGACAAAAAGAGACAGAGAAAAAGAAGAGACGGAGAGGAAATGAGAAAAAGTGCAAAGATAATGAGGACAACAGGACGAGACGAGATCCGGTCTGTCACTTCCTTTCCACTTAAGTCTGCGGTGTACTTTTCTCACATCTCTGAGTGACAACACACACCTGTGCACTCTCTTCTTAAGAAATCATTTGAGCAGGTCCGAAAGTACCATCACAAACAAGTGTTACTACAGCGGGATGTGAGCATGGCACTGGTGTAGTAGAGTGGAGTAGAGCTGCTGTGTTTTTTTTACTCACAGGTTGCAGCTTGTCTATTTTGGGCATCTGTGCACCAGAGCTGTGAGGGTGTCCCGAAATACTCAAGCTGACCTCAGTGTGCAAGCGAAACGTGTGATTTAAGAAAATTGCCATTTGGCAGCTCCGCATGTCTGCGTCCGCTCCTTCCTCTCCCAACGCAGTCATGGCGACGGGCTCCCAGCAGGCTTTGCTGGGAGTTTGTGGAGACCCTGTGCCCCGGAGGGAGAGCCGACTCTCTCTTTTCAACAGCGGCCCTCTTCCAATAAAACATAATGGCGTTGAGGCTACAAGGAGGGGGGAGTCATTGAGCTGCACAAAGCTGTCACATGACCGGGCCAGGGCACAACGGGCTCAGTTATTCTGCTGCTGCCGCTCGGCTACTGGGATAGATGAGTGGGCTACTGAGCCGGGCCAGGCGCGCAGCATGATCCACAGAGGAGACATCGCTCTCAATGTGTGGAGCTGCCACTGAGGGACAGTGGGCAGGAAGAAGTGTTCAGCCAGAGTTCAAGCAGAAAAATCAGGCTTTGTGCCGATCTTTGATTTCTTTTTGCCTCCAGTGGAGTTACTGCCAAATTCTATATGAGTCTATCAGAGCTCCTTTCATCGTCAAGCCTCCTTCTGAGGGAACGGAGAAGCTATGTGATGCCCTCCGTCTACTCTGGTGCCCACATCCATCCTTTAAATCCTTCCTTCCCTTCTCCTTTCTTTTATGCTCCAAACACACCAGCTGCTGTACGTCTGTGTAGTGCCACCATTCTGCCATAGGCTTAAAGAGTACTCCACCCATTGAGTATAAGAGTATATTCCAATACATTCTTCTTCCTTGTCCAGATCCAGTGCCTACATTACCCACAAATCCAGACTGATTCTGTCAAATTCCACATTTCCAGTTAGTAACTCGGGCTTTTGATGCAAACTTCTCGGTCTTCAGGCTTGAGCCGAGATGACATCATCAGGGGTTATTTCCTCACACTTGACTCATCTGCTCCAGAGCAACTGAGGAGTGTGAGTGTACCTCAGACAGGCACACTGAACTGTGTTTACCATAAGCACTGATTGGATGTCCACAAGAAACATGGGAAATTCTCTGTAACATCTTCCTCTACTTCTCTGCTGTTTATGTTCAAAACTATTTTTGCGTTGCCAATAAATCACTAAAAACTCTGAGGATATGCTGCTTTCCTCTGTTTCATATTATTGTGAATTTAGTGTCTTTAAGCATTTGACTGTATATAAATACAACATGTAAAAAAACAAACAACAAAAACATTTTCAAGTTACTTCCTGCTAGAAAGGAAATAACTGTCAAGAAACAAGCAGGAAGCCTTGGTGATACAGATCTGCGGGAGTCACTATCGATCTAACGCTCCTTCACTGGCTTCCCACCCATGAAGGCGGCCACCCGTAATCTTCCGGGGGGGCCCCGGTCCACACCGGGGGCAGCCGTGCCGGGAAATGAACCCGAGTTTCTGGTGGTGGGTGACTGTTCTCCCTCTGCGCCACTCACACGTACTGTGCCTTGTACAGTTTGAACACAAAACCCTCCGTCAGCCACCCACTTCTGGTTCATTTCAGGCCTAGTCTCTAAAGGGTAAGTGGGGCACTTTGCCAGCTTACAGCTGCAGTCTGCAGCCTTTGCATGGATTTAGAGCCACTGTGCTGACTGTTGGGTAGCTGAGTAGCGACAATATAGTCAGCTGTCTGAGCATCATGGAGTTCACGGTAAAGATATGACATGATACAACGCTAATTAAATCCACAAGGTGTCATCTCCATCCCCGTAAGGCCTGACGGATGTTTGACTGACAGTCAGGACTGCCAGTGGGCTGCGAGCCCCCTCGCTGAGAGGCTGACTGACAGACACTGCTGAGGAGTGGATTAAAATGGACAGTTATTCTGCACAGCCTCCTGTGCTCCGTCTGCATCTACACTACAGGTGATTAAAGCATTACAGGGGAAGGAGGTGAAAAAAACTGTGAAAAAGCGTTTGTGTGTTCAGAGGAAGGCAGAATTAAAAACTGATCTTCTTCCCACAGCAGCCGCCGTGACCAACACGAGGGAAACTCCTGAATGACTGATCACTGTGTACGTAGTTTCACACTGTAGTTTTTATGATTATCCTCAGATGGTCTCTTTGTGGAAACATTTTCTACACAGCAAATGATGTTTTCTTTTTGGTGACTCTTTTTTTTATTCTAAAATACTGGAGAGTTCGCTCCTTCAATAAAACGATCTGAGAAGAAAATGTCACTTTTTGGTTGAACTTGCAGACAAAAGTAAACAAAGCCAGGGGATCATAAGTAGACATGGCTCCTATTAGGGCTGCAACTAACAAATATTTTCATTAGCAATTAATGTCTATCATTTTCTCAAATGTTTTTCAAAATGATGATCACTGTTTCCCAAAACCCAAGGTGACGTCCTCAAAAGTTTTGTTTTTTCTACAACACAAAGACATTCCGTTCAGAGTGGAATTATACCATAAAAACTTAAAGGTCCAGGGTGTTATGGATGCAGTGAAAGAGGACATGAAGGTAGTTGGTGTGAGAGAAAAGGATGTAGAAGACAAGGTTAGATGAAGGCAACTGATTCGCTGTGGTGACCCCTGAAGGGAAAAGCCGAAAGGAGAAGAAGAAGAAGAACTTAAAGGTCCAGTGTGTAAGATTTAGAGAGCGGGTCCTCTTCCATGGAGGCTGCCATGTTGAACCGCCATTTTTCTACAGTAACCCAGAAGAGACAAACCAGACTCTCGATCTAGATATGGTCTTTTGCTTTTTATGTTAATTTGTCATTTGCAGTTTTTCTTACATGCTTAGAAGGACAGGGTGAGGTGTGGGAGAGTAATTAGTCTGTTGCAATCTGCAACTTTACCACTAGGTGCCACTAAAACCAACACAATGGACCTTTAATAACCAGAATATATTAGGCTATTCAGGTAAAACTGTGTCTACGTATCATTTAAATCTCTTTTTTAATCCTGAATTGATTTTTTGATACAAAAACATATAAATAACTAGTGCTGTGCCCGTTAGCTTGCTAAACATGTGCTAAAAACAACTTATGAGACACATATTGCCTCTGCTCTGTGGAAACAAATGAATCCCTGCTGACTCAATCTGCCATCCTGACCAGCCTAACCTAATGGGTCGAAACTCAGTGTGTGTGTGTGTGTGTGTATGTATGTGTATGTGTGTGTGTGTGTGTGTGTGTATATATCTTTATGTGTTATTCTGAAAGAAAAAGTATGTTATTCACCACTTTTATACGCAGTTCAGCAGGAAGACTGAATGACGTGCATTGTTTTTGTAAACACAACTCATGATATAGTCACTCTAAACATTTAAATCAAATTTTTCCCATAGTCTTATGTTAAAATTAAATAAACTGTAACAGGACATCATAATAAATGGTAACATCACATTGCAAAATATATCAAATTGGCATGTATCTATGTATCGTGATTGCATCGATTACAATTGATATCTGTGAATTGTTAAAAATGACATCAAGTCCTGAAGTCTGATCATAATTTATATATTGAAATGGACCCAGTAAGAATACCATCTCTGGCTTGGTGATTATTTAACATGTGACGGGGCATGCCGAAGATCAAAACCCTGTGACAATGAAGGCTCAGGTCTGGCGTGACGGCGTGACGGCACTGTTGGCACGAGCCAATCATCTCCTTTGTCAGCATCTCGCAGCTGCACCGGCAATGCAGAGAAATGACGCTGCACAGTCAAACAGAGAGCAGAGCGCAGCATAACACAGAGGGCAGATAGGCAGCAGAGTTCAGGAGACTGTACACTGCAGTGGAAAGTGGCCATCATCAGAGCCTCTTGGCAGGGAGTCTGACATACTTAGTACTGTATGAGAGATGAGTTCTACAGATAAACAGATGCGTGGAAATCTGTGTGCATGGAGCAGAATCAGAATCAGTCCACGTTGAAATTCATAGAGACTACAAAACATAATAGCTTCTTTGCAATGCAGATTTCATGATCAGCATCATCCACAGTGTGCAGCACAGGGAGGCTTTGTCATGACATAATATCTCCTTTGTAGCTCACACATGACATTAGACACAGCTGCAAAATTCACAGCAACTTAATTATGTATGAAAACTCTCCAGGCCTTTAACATGCGGACACAAAACACTTTGTGTTTTCGCCTCCAAATACAAACACCAGCCATCAGTCTGCCCGCCACCATGGTAAACATATCATTAATAAATAATAAAGCCTAGTGAGATGTATTGTACGTTTCAGCAGGGAGAATGACGGCCACGTTGTTGCTGCTTGTGTCTGGCAGGCAGAGACGCTTAAATGTTCACTGGAGAGCCATCGTGCCTTTAAGATCAACAACTTGAGCTGATCCCAGTCACCACCACGTCACGTAAACATCGGCTGAACTTTCACTGGGAAACAATTCATCTGTGGAGTTTAGATTAGAGATTGGTTGCATTTACTGTCCCATAACAAGGGCTGAGTATTGGCAGTTGGCAGTGAATGCTTGCTTTGCATAACAAGAAAGTTCCTGATATAAATGAAAATATTGCTGATTTTAGCTCTCTGGAGTCCTGTCAATGGATCTATCAATATCTGAAAGAAGAGCTGTAGGCTCAGTCTGAGCCATATGGATTCAATTTGATTCAAATCTTTTGGTATCCGTGCCAACACTCAGGCAGCATCAGATCTAACATCAACACATTTCAAGTGGAACATGGCGTTCACCAGAAAACCTACTGACAAAAACAAAACGACTCTCTTCATCAACATTTAGGGAAAGAAAGCAACAGCAGTTGTATTTTTTCAAGCAGAGACACAAAACACTGCTGTGTGCTCGGCACGATTCCTCAAACGAAGAAGAGAAATCCTTTGAAGAGGGCTTTGCTCTTCATGCACTATCGGTAATACATCTGAAAGCTGCAAGCTGTGGCTGCTGTCAGTGGGGTTCATGAGCCTCTATGAATGTTACTGCTGAACATCAGTGGAAAGAGAGAAACCTATACTTGTAAGGAGCTCACAGCAAACGCTTATGTTTCCACTGATGTGTCTGTGCTGTCAAACTGCACTGCCAATACAGGATGTCAGCAGGAATACACACAAAACACTAAAGATGGAGTTTGATGGCATTTTTCTCAAGGCTACTCCTTTATCTTACACACCTGTGTGTTCAGACTACACAACATATATTCCCTGCATCACTATCTACCACTTTACAAACAATGCTATGTACACTATAGAATATCTTCACCGCTTTACCTCGTCATCAGACTGCCCTTTTTTCAACAGGAAACTGAAGCACTTACATCACTCTCTTTCAACACTGCTCAGCAAATTCAACATTAATACAACAAGCTGTGTCATCATTGCCTTTTTAATGGTCTCTTATTTTGAAAGACTTTTGTCTTGTCTGTGTGTGTGTGTGTGTGTCTGTGAGAGGGGCCAGAGCCCACCAATCAGAGCAGAGCAATCAACCGCAGCTACTCCTGTGACATTTGACACCACTGAGAGAAAGAGAAAAAACGCTTAAAGTACCCCTCGTACAGGAAGGATTTCTGCCCAAACCATATATCCTATAATTGAACCGGCTTCACTTTTAGCATCTTGAGCTCTTCCTGAACATCTACATAGGTATTTCGTGTCAGTAAAATTAAGAAATGTGACCTTTAGAGCAATTCAAAGATTTGTTACTTCTGCTTTCCTCCAGAAATTTTCCCACCTTTTTAACATGGCAGTCTATGAGGCTGTCGATGGTTGTTCCTGGCGCATCTTTGTGTCTTGCTTCAGCAGTGTTATCACTGCGACCACCACAAATTTTCCTACGTTTCTATGTATAAATTATTATTGTAGAGTGACATTTGCGGCCTCGAGCACAGTTTGCAAATTTATTTTTTGATGGATTTTTCTCCCCCTCTCCACTCTAGCTATAAATGTCACGCACTCTAGCTCGCGAGCATTCTTCCAATACACACCCTTTCATTTTTGTTTTTTTGCGATTTTTTGGCAAACCATTTGGCGAAACTCTTAGAAAAGTCATAGCCTGCCCAGCCGAGCCAGTCGTTTTGATACCTTTTTGTGTATGTGCGACCCAAACTGCGGGAGTAATAGCACGTCAAAAAAAGGCCTAGGAATAATAATAAAATTAAGTATGGGGAATAATAGATAGTGTGCTCTTTCAGGCACACATTTAAAAATGTACTTTTACCTCGTAGAACACACAAGTTTCTGGTCTACCTCTGTTTACCGCCTGTTTTTTCTCAGCGAAGGGAGCATAACGTCATCTTAATGTTTCCTGTTAAAAAAGGCGATCTCTTAGCAAGGTAAAGCTATGAAAATAATCAAAATGTAGCGTATGTTTAAACAGATAAGGACTTTTTTAGTTCTGAACTTTTGTAGATGGCTAAAATATGTTTTGTCCCTGTCTACATTGCTTAGCTTCTATACTGATCCTGCTTCTTCAAACTGGGGGTGTGCTGACCGCTGTTTACTATAAGTAGACAATTCCAAGATTTCTTTCAACAAAATATTGAATATGTTAAGTAAAATAGTTGCTGAAAATGTGTGAAAAGACTTTAAATGATAGGCTACATTACTGAAATATGGCGTTTCAAACTGTGGATCAAATTTTGTGGGCGGTCCCTAAAGGGTGGATAGAGATTAATTCTTCTAGCTCAGAGTGTTTCAAAGTTAGTCATGTCATTTTCTGAACTCATTTCCTTTAAGAGCATTCAAGTAGGTGGGTGCAGAACCAGAGACTACTTTGTAGTCAACATTGTGATCTGAATTTAATGTGGGCTGCTACAGGCAGCCAGTGGAGCTTGATTAGCAGCAGGATAACGTGACCTTTTTGGGTTGATTGAAGACCAGGCGCATCACCACGTTCTGGATCATCTGAAGGGGTTTCACTGTGCAGACTGGGCGGCCTGTTACAGTAATCACACAAGCTCATACAAACCACTCTTAACCACCTCAACTATCCCTTTAATGTGTTTCCCTCATCTTCCAGACAAGGATCCTCAGTTTATTCTCTTACCGTCCAAATGATCAGATTCTTGGCCTTTTCAAGCTTTATTTCCGATAGAGACAGCTGAAGAGTGACAGGAATGTGGGGAGAGAGAGATGGGGAATGACATGCGGGAAAGAGCCACAGGTTGGACTCGAACCCTGGGCTGCCGTGGCAAAGACTGAGCCTTCACACATGGGGCGGCTGCTCTACCAACTGAGCTAAACACTGCCAAATGATCAGATTCTTGATTTATCTTGATGTCTCCACTGAATGTCATTAGAGCTGCAACAATCACTACTCAACATGTTCAGTAAAAACTATTTCAAACGATCAACTGTTTCAGTAATTCATCAGGAAAACACGTGTGAGGATGTGAGGACGTTACTGTGGGCATTTCATTGACTAAATGATTCATAAATAATGACTGGCTAATACTCTGCATGTGAATTCCGATGACTGCAAGTAGGGTAGAGATTAACAGTACTTCTAATCTATGCTCACCATGCTATGGAAAGCAGCTGTTAGCATGTAGAGTATAAAACATAAACATGGATACAATACACGTGAGGCAAAGATAGCATAATGCATGGAGTCAGTAAGCCGTCCCTGCTGCTCCCAGCTGCTCCTCTAACCACCACACCACATGCCTTAAATCTCTGGCTAGCTGCTCAGACACCCGCATACGAAGCAAACCTGTTATAGGAACCCACCATTGCCATTCCACTGCTCCAGCGGCAGTATAAACTTTCGGTTTGGGTGGTGGCTGGCAGAATTAAAGGATTTCTGCTCGATTTATTCAGTGGTAAGGTTTTAAATATAGACTGAGGCCCTCCAGTGCACTATTGAACCTCTGAATAAAGGCTAAATGGACTTGAGAGCTAAATGGAATTGGAGAGATTAAGAGAAAAAAAAGATTAATATGGAAAATGTTGAGCAGGATATGAGAGAGAGCCACGCTCGCTGGTGCTCTCATGCCTCGCCTGCACTCCAGATGTAAATGAGCGACCGTGATTCCTTTCAGAGGAAATGAAGCTACACTTGACGACTCGACTGGCGACTGACTTTGTACAATCTGTGCCAACGCACACATAAGCAAACACAAAGGCAATGCTGTGGCAGGTGGAAGTGGCGGGCTGATAGGGGGGTGGGGGGTGATGTTATCAGCCTGATAGGATCTGCATTACACCGACTCCTTGAAGCAAGACAAACAACTCCTGCTAATTGAATTCCTTTGACGAAACACCCCAAAGACGGACATCTCCATGGGCCCAGTCTTGTCATGCTTTCATGCGAGTGTATCACTTTCACACATCATTTGCTCCCTTGATGCCGCTGCAACAATGACCCAACGGCGTACGCTCGGCTCGCAAAGCATTCCTATTTTCTAAGTGAAACTGATGGATTGTGTAAAAAGCTCAGACCTCTGGGTTTTTAATGAGTAGAGTTGAAAAGAAAGCTGGAGATGCTGGAGGGACTGCAGGCGTTTCAGAGGTGATCATATGATCTGTGTTTCTGCTCTCACATGTCAGTGGAACGTCCCCGCCAGCTCTGTCACGGCCCGCATTCATCCGTAGTTCAACATTTACTCTTCTGTAACAATAACTTCATTTCAGCCTGCGAGTACGTCACGAATCATCCACCGAGAGCACAGAGAGAAGAAGAGACGCATTTCATCCGTCTCCGCTGGAAGCATGACACAAAGGACAACATTGTCGTGGCGTCTCTCTGACCTCTGAGGCTCTGGTGTGACGCTGAGCGCAGAGGAGCGGCTGACTGTACTCCCAGTCCTAAAAACGTACGAGCCAAGGCCATCTGACCTACCACAAGCTCCATGTGACGACACAGGGGACTGGGCCCTCTTGCAGACGACAGGGGCTCTTCTTCTTCTTTGTCCAACTTCAGCTGAAGAGACAGTGTGGGGGCTACATTTAACCATGCATATGAAAACACTCTAATCTGCTGTATATGATCTAATAAGAGTTTTCCACCAGTGACTTTACTCCATTTTATAAAATGAAAAAAAAAAAAGAAGCTAATCTAAGAAAGCTGCATATACTATATCCATGTAACATACCTCTGTTTATACAGCATTTGATTGATTGCAAGTTGATTATAGGGATGCAACTAACATTATCATTATAGATTTATTTGCATAATTAATCATTATCCAAGTGCTTGTTTTGTTCAACCACCAGTGTGTAAGATATTCAAAATGTGTCCAAAAGATAGTCACATTCAGTTTGAATCGATTAGTCCATAAAAGAAAATGAACTGGCAACATCTCGATCATCCATGAAAGCAGAAGTGGGATGTGACTGAACGTTCAGAAAAGCTGCTAAATGTACCTCTGAACTCTGAATATCATGCTCCACATCCTGTTTCCTAAAGTTAAGAATGAACTCACAAACAACAAATGGTCATTCATAAATGATTCAAATCATTTAGAATAAACATGTTACAAAGAATTGCTGCTGTCTGCCTCTGCACATCTGTTTTTAACATTTTATAGACTTAATATCAACAACATACAACAGATTATGTAACGATGAAACCCGTCCTGTACCTCTTTGAAACAACGGTAAAAAAATCCCAGAATGCCTGTTTACAGCTGGGTGTATATTTTTTAAGTAACACGGATTAGAGGTAACATAAAGCTGCAAAATGATTAGAGCTTCACCACAAGCGCTGCCTGCTCTCTGCACTGGCTACCACACAGGGACCAGGTCCAAAATGGCTCCTGCCACAGAGTGTACAGTGACATGAAGCATGAAGCAGTCGCCGTGAGAACGCTTCACACCTGCACTTCCTGGTAGCTTTGTGTCTCCACAACAGTACAGCCCACCTACGCATACAGTCTTGAAGGGGGTTCACACTGACCAAGTCTGAGCAAATTCCAAGAGCAGGTGTTACCCAGGCTGAGGCGAGATGTGCTGTAAAGTGGGTCGACGGCACGGAGAGTTTGAAACAAGAAATCACTTCTATAGTGAACATCTGGACCAAGAGTCTTTAACCCTGCATCTGGACTCAGATCTATCCAAAACACACACAGTGACAGACACGTGTCACCACGAACCTTCACACCAAATATCATCAACATCTGAACCCCTAAACTTCACTGCAAAAGGACAGTTAATAACAAACATGAGTTATATTTATTATAGAAAAGGAATAAACATTAGCATCGTTGATGTAGCTGGATGAGACTAGTTCACTCGTCTTTGCCAGGATCAGACTGGGCTCGCAGACTTTCAGTTGAGTATTATCACCCTAGGGGCTCACATGATGACAGAAAGGTTTATTTTTCTAAAAACCCTACAATACTTTATTACTATAGTCCTAAATATGGAAGATTTTCACAGAAATGATTCAAAATCAAACAATGCAATGTTCACACTGAAGCCATAAACTGTGACAAGTAGACCTTTGGATGCTTTACAAGACCACTGTCCTAAGAAACACATAGACTTACATATCAGCCAAGTCTAGATGGTCTGCACTTTACTCTGCAACATCCAACATCCAACGCCAAAGTACTGAGGTTAGGTACCAGGTCAACTGATTTGTGGGGATTTACCTGAAAACCTTTAAACTACAACATCAGCTGACCCGTTCAGGTCCTGTCCTGCAGAGGCTGCATCTTCCTACATTAGTTTGTGTTCAAGCTTGAGGCCATGCAGTGCTGCATATTGCACAGAGGGTGGGAGGAATGGGGGGCTAACAGAGGGTCCACCTGCTCACTTTGTCCCCCGGCAGATGATGAATTAACCCAGTACAGAAAACAGTCTGCAGTTTATTGTGGGGTCTTTTTATTAATCAAACTTGCACACACAGACACATGTACTAATTCATTACACTTCCTCTCCTGTGTGAGCATCTGCCTGATCAGGTCTCTGCTGCCAGCACAGAGTATCCGTCTGTCAGTCAGCGGCAGGGTGAACAGACTTTAAGAACGCGGTGCTTTGGCAGCGTTTCACCTCAGCGTGAGAGGATGAGAAGCTGTTTAAAGCTTGTCTGTCTAACTGGGCTGAACAATAGGGACTTTCACCGGCGGCGATACCTCTGCCTACTGTATGCAGAGAATAAAACAGGAGCAGCCCCGTAAACTCATAACTCATCCTGACAAGAGTAGCGTTTTTCTGCAGAAAGCCACGAGTCAGACGAGGACATCTGCAACACAAAGACCAGATTTAACACAAACATAGACGAAAGGATTTTTAAATGGGTACACTGCTGACTTCCAACAGACATCAAAGGATCATAAAATCATAAAATCCAGACCTTCAGACCTTGAGATCATGATCTGCCCTCACTTCTGTAAACACAGCCTCTACAAAAAAGGACATTTCATAAAGCACACTGGTTCCCGTGCTCCATTTCCTCGACTACTACCTCTGAACAGAGATTATCCGGGTAGCCTGGGGACACATCCATCCTCAAAGCTTTTACAGTACACTTTGCTTGCATACACTGCACCTGCAAGCACCTGAACTCAGCAGGCCGGTACATCACATGGTGGTAAAAAAACAAACAAGCAGCTTTGTCTTCTCGGTGCAGAAATCCTACACTTGGAGTGGAGTAAGCGAGCTTGTCTGCCAGCTGCTGGCACTGCTCAGAAAAAAAAAAAAGAAACCCAGAAGAAGCCGACTTTCTGAAAATAGGGATAATAGTACTTCTGCAGCAGAAAGAAAGCTGGGGAAATTACAACTCCTCATCACATCGTATCACATCCAGCTCCTGCAGTCCCCAGAGAGCCACCAGAAATACATTCATCACAGGAGGCACGCCGCGCTGTCTGCCGCATGTTGTAAATAGAGGCTGCTTCATTAAAGGAGCACTTCTTAAGAGGACAACTGCTGATGTAAGACACGAGCAGCAGCAGCAGCTGATATAATCAATTACACACATTCTGCAAACACAACGCGTGGAACAAATGACTGCGGTTCAGACCTAATGATCTGAGTGAATGGATGAGAGGGGGGGCGGACGCCCGTCATTGTTTTTAAAAAGGTGACAAGAGCAAATTGAGCCTAATTGCCAAACAGGAAAAGAAAGACAAACTTCCTTTACACGAGGAAGAGGAGGAGAGCCGGCAGCGTGTCCTCAAACGCACCAAACATCAGGAGACATATGACAGCTTTGGGCAGACAGTGTTAAAGTCAAGTCCAACACACTTGGTCCTGCGTCTTCCTTATGTGGAGGAATGCAGCCTGGTCCTCAAAGTTAACTGAGCACTGAGGTTTCCCGACCGCACGCACAAGAGCCTGAATGCATCCCCAGGTTAATATAAAGCCACTGCCAACTATGTGGGGTTGTGTCCTTCATGTGACTCCAGCGAGCATCAATGGAGAGATGCTGATGAGGATGATGGGAGAGGGTGGGGAGGGTGTGGGAGAGAGAGGAGAGGGGGGACGTAAACAACTGAGCAGATGATCATGAACCAATGCGTCAAGATGCTCGGAGGGCACGGAGCCTCCCGTGTGACCGTAAACACAGCGTACGTGGCTCCGTTTTTACCGCTCACCGTGGATAACCTACTTGTCTAATGAGCTCCGGGGGTGCTCTGTCTTCATCCCACTGACACGGGCTGTGTGTGTGTGTGTTTCAAGTGAATACACACCAGAAAAACAGCCGCCGCCTCCTCCTCCTCCTCCTCCTCCACCCAGACAGACAGCCTCTCCACCAACAAGAGGTGGTGGAGAAAAGAGTCGCTAGCTAACGAGCTAAATCACCTTTACGTTGAAGAAATGTCAGCAGCAGTGATGACAGAGCGGGAAATCACAGTCATCCATTGAGCTGCGTGTGGAGAAGCGACTAACAAATGTAAAAACACTGTCTCTTACCAGTTCAACGCGTTTAATAATCCGCAGCTCTATATTTCCATTGCCGTTATGACGAAATTATGAGACGGCAATAAAGACTGCGCTGCCGTGCCGTGCCGTGCCGTGCCGTGCCGTGCTGTGCTGGCGGTGGCCCTGGTGTCGCCGTGCTGCTCGTCGGTAGCCTCTGCGTGTGATGGCGTTTAGCTCTGCAGGGCCACAATGAAACTGCCGCTGCGTTCACGGGCTGTCGGAAAAAAATCTCCAAAAATGACAGAGAAAGTACACGAACTCCGCGACCCTCCAAACAAATGTAGGCTACCGCTAAGAAGAGTGTAGACATGTAGTGCCTGGAAAGTATGGGGTGTTTGTAATAGTGTAATAGTATAATAGAGGTGTGATAAGTGTTGTAAAGAAAAAAGGACACAAGAGTCTTGGAAGTTTGTTTTTTCAAAATTGTTGGGCGATTGTGTTTAAATGTTATTATTGTTCCCTACAAACTGATTGACTGAATTGGCACCGTTGCACTTTTTTTTTCTTCACAAAATTTAAACAACTGTCGCTGTTCAAAACTTTTATTTTAAACATTCAGTGCACTGACAGCACTGACAACTCCAGATTCCAGAGCTTTTCAGAAGCAAGTGAAGACAGCATAACGGGCCCGGTCTATTGACTGACGGGATGCCGTCCAATCAGCGGGGAGCGGACTGTGGGGAGGTGGGCGGGACAGGGATGGTAGTGTTTATGTGTATATACAGGTTTAGTAAACGTGTGACAGAGTTCAGCAAGGTTTATCCAGATGTGACAGCAGGACTAGCACGTGCTGAACTTTTACTTAAAGCTTCATAACATAAAGGATAAAAAATAGAAATATGTCTTAATAGAAATACACTAACATTAAAGACACGCAGTAATTCAGCTGTAATATTTGATAGATATATTTGTTAAAGGTCTATGTGTAGTTTTTGTGTCAGGTTGTAGATGAGCTGCTGTATTGCTGTGAACTGTGTGACTTTTAATTAAGAGCTAAACAGCTGGATCTTTTGTTTTTAACCTAAAGCTAGAGCGCCATCTTCTGTCTGCACGAGGAACAGCACCCGTACTGCAAGAGGTGCTCCACTTCACATTTTAGGGAATTGAATTTAGTTTATTTGTTTCTATTTTGGTTTTGGTTTCTGAAATATGTCCTACTTTGGAGATGTTCTTCATGTTCCCAGGTTACTTAAAAACAGATCTAGTCATGCTTATTGTAATAACCCATTCCATTTATAATTTAGTAGTAATTTAGAGTATCTGACAGTTCCACCTACAACTCAGTCATATATATATATATATATATATATATATTTGATTTTGTTCTTAATAGGTTACTTGTTTACATATGTTATTTTTGTTTGTATACCTGGAGTATTGTAACAAAAATAATTTCCCCCTGGGATTATTAAAGTATTTCTGATTCTGATTACTGTAGACAGCTTTTGCATTGTACCTCCAGTGGTTGCTCTCAAACCACACCACAAAGTGATCAACTGGATTCCTGTATGCTCTTCTAGTCTCCTCTCCATCACTGCAGAGTTATCTGAGAAATTCTGCAGATGACTGGACTCAGAGTTGTGTTGAAAGTCTGAGGTGTACAGTGTGAAGAGAAAGCAGTGCTCCACCAGACACAAATTCCGTCAGCCTTGCAAACTGTGGTCTGTCTGTCAGGTAGATTGTGGAGGTGTCTACCAGCACCACCTGCAGCTGCTCTCCCAGCAGTGCAAGTGGTGGTGTGAGATAAGCCAAAACCAGTCTCTCCAAAACTTTTATAATGTGGGACGTTAAAGTAACTGGTCATTGATAATCACTGAGGACAGATAAATGAGTCAGCATTATGTTTTTGGTACCATACATCAAGTGGGTATTACATTTCTTTTTTGGTGGGTTTTTGCCAGATAACACATTGAATCCTTGATGCTCAGACTGAAGCCCTCCTTGCTTTGCCTGGTCTGGTCTCACAAAACCAAAAATGATGATATTAGTTACACCTGTGTCAACAAGTCAAAAAGTAGTGCTTGTGCAATTTAAAAGAAGAGTACCACAAATCTTTATTGTACAAACACAGTCAATAAAAACACATCTGCCAACAAGATGAGCCACAGATTTGGTTCTGCAAAATCTCTGTAGAAAGCTGAATTACAATAGATCCATTAGCACAATGATTTCATGGACCAGTACCAGTCCAAAGTTTGGACACGCCTTCTCATTAAATGTTTTTTTTTTAAGAAAGTGAAATGACCTGACCTTTAACAATGACCTGACACAAACCTAACTGAGATGGTTTGGGATGAGTTGGATCACACAGTGAAGGAAAAGCAGCCAACAAAGATTCATATAGGAACTGATTCAAGATTGAGGTGACGACCTCATAAAGCGGATTCAGAGAATGCCAAGAGTGTGTAAAGCTGTCACCAAAGACAAACAAGGCTTTTTTTTCCAGAATCTAAAATATAAAAAATACTTTTTTTGTTCACGACATAATTCCATGTGTGTTATCTCACAGTTGTGATGTCTTCAGTGTTACTTTTGACTGGTACTGTACATCAAAAACATAAAAAAATACAACATATAACACATTCAAATGTTTTGACTGTAAATAGTATTTCAAGTATTTGTTAAGGAGCTGATTTAATGCTCACTGCTGATCAACCTGAGTGCAGTTTAAGCAGAACACACTGTGCTCATACAGCACATTCTGTGAGGACTTGTGTTGTCACAGAATGTGTTGTTGAGTACCAAATATCATCCACTGTCTCTCAAATACTTTTTGTTCAGTCCTGACACTGAACATACTCTGCTAAGACTCCATAGCTGACAAAACACAAAGTGCTGGACTAGCATATAATTCTGGTTGTGATAACACTGGTACTGGCACTGTTAGTTGACTTTCACTGTGCACTAAACTGACAGAAGACATTACAGTAGCACTCAGCAGCGCTGCCAGTTAGTTGGAGTCTGAGGTAGTAGAAAACATCACAGATCAGTAACAGTACTCCCATGGTTGTCCAGTCTGTGTGTTTGTATAGATTAATAGTGTATCATCTCAAAGTCAGCCAAGGACAGGTTGTGGCATGTATGTTTGTAAAAGAGCCGCCTTTGGGGGGCACTGCCATGTTCAAACTGCACTATTCAATATTTTAATATTAGTAATGTATAACATCCATGTGTGTAGATATGTATGTGTGAAAAGAGGGGTTTGTAGAGATACACTGAGCTCTATGGAGCCTTTTATCATGTTTTAGATTATTGTTTTGCTTTTAGCTTCAAACCACAGACAGACAGTGTAAGAGATATTTAGCATTTAGCTAAAGAGAATTTCTCTCAGGAGCTGGCAGAGACCACCAACAAAATGAAAGGAGAGGGACACAGAGACCACTCCAAATGAATGCTAATGTTTGTCAGCTTCATAAGATAGTAATACATCAATGTGTCTATGACTGCTGCTAATTAATTAATGCAGCTTCATGGTACGCTCATGTGATATTCAAGTGCCACGTTCGGATATGCGTTACCTGAAATTCACAAGTGTGAATAACTGCAGCAAACAGGTGCTCTGATGGCTCAGAGAAGATGAAGCTGCTTTTAATTGAATAAAAGTGTTTTAGTGTTCCCCATCTCCAAGATTTTACTCTACAACCGAGTCATGGGTGTGTTATGCTGCACTTTGTCATTTGCATTTTCATACATACTTACAGCTGATGATATTTAACACACTGGAACAAAAAAGATGATGTATAAAAACAAACCTGTATAAAAACAGTGAAAGCTGGTGTCTGGTTTAAGTGTTCAGACTGTGGGTATCTTGCAAAGACCCAAATAAACAAAGTGTAATCTTCCTTTGGAAGCCTTTTGAATAGTCCAGAAAAATCCTGACCGCCTCATTAGATGAAGCAGCTCACACTGGTTCTTCCTGGTGCTGCTGTAGACGTTCAGCTTCCCTCAGAGAGATCTCAGGGACTGGCTTCACACTGCCATGCTCCTCACTGACAAAGCAAGAGAGAGACAAAGAGACAAACATTTTATTCAAATCAGCTTTGAGTCTGGATGAGATAATGATGCTTGGGAATGTGTGAGCCCCAATAAACAAAAGATGATTTGTGTCTGCATCCTAGAATACATCAGCTCATATTCCATATTCAGGATGTGAGTCTTGCAGGTCACAAGGCTCCAAGTAAATCATTGTGACAACAAGGGTTTTTGATTTTCTCTCAGACTGATCAAATGAAATCTGACAGAATTAATGAGTTAATTAACTCAGAAACAGAATATTGGAACATACAGAACATAAACATTCACCTCAACTATATTGGGGCGAAGGCAGAAATCTCAGAGACAGATATCTCTAAAACCTGGACAAATCAAATCAGAACTACCTGCATAACTGGAGATTAGACTGCCCCTTTAAAAACAACAGTCTATAAGCGGTGATGTCAAACCTGAGGCTGGATCCCTCCACGTCTTCAATGGTGTCAGGCAGGGGCCTGTTGGCTGTCTCAGGTAGCAGCAGGGTGAGGGCGGAGCCCAGCAGAGGACACAGGCCGCATAGAACCATGGGAGCCTGAGGGCTGATGCTCTTCAGAAGGTGCATCATGGGGGCCAGGGCCCCTCCAGTCCGAGCACACATGGAGCCCATACCGATCCCGTTCTGTCTGCAAGCGACAGGATTGGTTATTCTATGAGTGGTTATACAGAGCACAACAGCACTTTTAACTATTTATTAATATGCTATGTTTTTATAACCATTCATTTATGTTAATGTCGTCATCTGTCTTAGATTTTAACAAACATTACATCACAAAGATCAACATTTCTACAATGGATTTCCAGAAAAGACTGTCAACAGACTGATTTCACTGGTTGCACACATGATACAAAGCATCTGTCCTGTGGTGACATGTAGACGTACACAAAACATCCTGCAAGCAGCTGGCAACAGTGCAGTCCCAGTCTGTTAGTGGAACTGTTTGGAGGAGTCAAATCAAATATTTAAATCACTAAAGAAGTCAACTTGGGGCTCCGTACCTAACGCCATGCTGTTTTTCATCAACATCACTCCCTCTTGTGTAATATTACTTTATTATCGTTAATAACAACGTGTATCCTGCATGCATCGTGTGGCACTGACCCCTTATGGACAGCAGTACCTAAGTTACTCTCAGTCATCAAGCTAACTGAGAAGTTCTCATCAAAGGACGACGTGGCTACTTTGACAAATCTAAAAATAAAAACATATAAAACAGATTTTTCTTTTACACTTTTCTTTGTTACCACATAATTACACGTGCGTTATGTAACATTTTGATGTCCTCAGCATGAATCTACAATGTAGAAAGTAACAAACTAAAGAAAAAACACTGAATGTCCAAACCTGTATTTATCATTTATCAACAGTTTCCATTTTTTTCAAATCAGCTGAGCTACTTCAATCTACAATCTTTTAACATCTCCTGGCAAGTTCTAAAGTACCCTGGCTGGGAATCATTAGTATAATACACAATATGGAGGCATACGACAGAATTGGGATCTTTCTGGTCATAAAAAACAATGTGTAGGATGTAGTGTCATCTCAGTTATGCAGACAGTCTCCCTCTGAAGACAGATGTGTCTGAGTAACATAAGACAGAGATTTGGACTGCTCCATGATAAATGGACACCAGAGAAATCACTCACACAAAATGTTATCTATCGTCCATTAAATTCTTTGCACGCCAGGCAAAAAGGTATATACTGCTGAAGTCTTTGAGTTACTTTTTTTGGCTTCACGCCTCAACAACAACATGATCACAGCTGACTTTATCACCACACAGGGTCATAAATCCATCCCAGGTAATTCAGGGAGATCAGCAGCCACAGCAGGTTTGGTTTTTAGTAAAAGCTGATAAGTAACTTTGTTGGGTAGGAAGACTTTCTGATCTACTCAGGATCACAGAGGGGAAAGCACTCACCTGATAACAGTAGGGAACACCTCTGCTGAGTACACGTAAATAATGGAAAGAGAGGCCGTGATCCCAAACTTCCCAATCATGGCCAGCACAGTTTTGATGACAGACAGGTCTGGAAGAGACGACAGAAAAGTGAGGGAAAAGCTTTCCATGAAAAAAAACAACAACAACAAAAACAACACAAAACCTTGTGTGTGTCTGTACCACTGGGGATGAAGATGGTCAGCAGGCAGGCTGTGCCGCCCACAGCCAGGAAAGCTAGCTGGGAGATCTTGCGGGAGCGGTTAAGGGTGAACAGGGTGATGGTGCGTGCAGGCATCTCCACCAGGCCGAAGATCATCTGGGTCAGATAGATGTTCATTCCAAAGTCAGAAATGTTGAGAGACAGGCCGTAGTACACGAGTACGTTGGCAAACCTGAAGACGGAATTAAAAAAAAGACAGTTTGATGACCTTCACGTAGACGTGTGAGCTCTTCATCATATGACCAACACACTCTGTCTGTATTCAGCAGACAGATCATCACTAATGTTCTACATCTAAGCACATGTCAGGTTAGTGTGTGTGGATTTCTGTGGTGATTATACCATCTTTCAAATGATTTAACAGTATATATGTGACTGGGAAAATTAAACTGTGTACTTCTTCAAACAACCAGCAGATAGAGCCAAAGTAAGGAAAGTTAAGCTCCTACACACTGTGGCTCGAAGACATCCTCCAAACAGAGCTGACCAGTATACTATTTAAAACTGTTTATATGATCCAGCTGTTAACAGCTGCTCTGATCATTCATATCTAATGTTTTGTTTCCTGTGATCATACAGTATTATTTCCATCCTGGTTATGAATTATTCTGCTGTGGATTGTATTATAACCTGGTTATTCGGTTAGGTCAGAGAGCAATGAAGTATGGGGTACAGTGAATGACTGATCATGTTGCCTTGAAATACATTTCAAACTCATCACTGCATGTATACTCTGTTCAGACGGTCTTCACTTGCTATGAGCAGGGTGCAGCACTGATATATATATTAATGTACAAGGCCACTTGAGGCAGATTGGTTAGTATATAAGAAGAAGAGAAGAGATACTTTTATTAATATATGCTTTGGGTTTGTGTGTATTTCTTCTATTTTATTATATCAGATCACATCTTAGAATGACCTGCAGGCTGGACTCTCGAACCAGTTTAAACTAAATAAATTTTTTGCAACAATGAATAATTCAGTCTGTGTTTTAAATTATTAAACCCATGTTGTATGTGGACATATGGTTCTAGTTCCGTCTGTCACTGGTACTAAACAAAGGCCAAGAGTGGACTGGTTGCACAGCAGATGTTATGGCAGGAAACTCACAGGTGTGATCACAATAGAACTATTTCCAGCTTTGACAAGTCAAAATATCTGCTGTGCCACCAGTCCATTGTTACTAATGGCAACCCTGGTATTGAGAGGTGGCAGCACAGCTGTGTGCATCTGCAGCTCTCTGTTCTCTAATCAGTGAGAAGGAGAGAGCAAGCTTGTTGACATGGGTGAACTGCACATGTGCATTCCGGTCCTCTTAAGGCCATGTTCAGAGCAAATCAAGCGTCGCAGTGGGTAGGGCTATGCAACAATGTGGGGAGGTGATAGTGGGATTACTGTGCTGCAAAACAATCAGAAAATAACTCCTGATTTCTCTGTTTCAGTCACTTTCTTACTAGAGATCTCTCCCTCTCACTCAAAGCCTCAGTAATGTTTTTCCAGCCTTATTACCGTCTTGCGGATACACAAGCACTGAAACACACATTTTAAGAGACAAGGAAACATTTTCAGATTCAGGTTTAAAGTCTGAACTGACATAAAGAGAAGGGAAACGTTCAGCCCATACCCACCAGAGATAAAAAACAATCAGAGACTGCTTCCTCATTTTTGGGGTTCGAACAAGGTCTATGAACGAGTGTTTTGTCTTCAGCTCGGCTTTCCCTTCAGTTTTATGGACCTGGTGAAACAGTGAGTAAGACAGTTAGGGTTATAGTGACAGGACACAGTTGAAGTAGTTTGCATATTTAAATGATAATGAGTGATGGAAACTGTTATGCAAAGTAATAAACGCTGCTTCAGAGTGAGCCAGAGACACCTGTTTGATAGTGTACCTGTCATACAGTCAGTACACTCCCACTGCGACTGTAAGTCACACGCCCACTTCCCCCGAAATGATTATCTAATCATCAACAGCTAGTGTTTGCTAATATCTTCTTCATCACTATTCAGTGTAATTTTAGTTGATCAATCCTGGAGATCGGTGGACTGGAACACAGCAGTACCACATTTGAGCTTCTCATCCACTGCCACAGTGTGAATGTGGTGAAGGGCTTAAACAACATTAGCATGTCTGTCTAACTATTCAGTAATTCAGCACAGTGTTACTTCCTGCAAAGGAGCACAACGTTCACTAACTACTTCAGTTTGTGGGCTTGAAAGATATATTTAAAGAACCCTGTTCAGGACTTCATGACGAGCAAATGCACTATGTCGTGTGGAAGGATCATTTTATTTATTTATTTTGGCTTTTGGCTTGAGCAACCTCAGCCGACATTGTCAAAGAAGTGTTACATTACCAAACATATTGGTTCTTCTTCTGACAAAGCTTTACTCTTGTAATGTATGTATGACTGTATATTGTTCCTTATCACATAGATCAAAAAATGATGTGGATGCAGACTTTTTTTTAGCAGTTCAGTTTTACATTTACTCAATGACTGCTCTTACTCATCAAACATGTTGCATCTCTACCTGACACATCTCCAAAACCTTGGTGAGGGGCTTCCCATTCATCTGTGCTGCTCTCCGGATCAGTTCCCATGCCTCCTCTTTCCTATTATTGGCCATTAACCAGCGAGCTGACTTTGGCAACACCCTAACAATGTAAAGACAAAGTACTCAGGTGACACAAATGAACTTGTTATAGCCAGAAAACCATCAGGTGTAACTAATATCATAAGTAATAAATATTAATAAATATACTATAATAAATATAAGTAATTTATAGCAGGAGACAAAGAGATTCTGCTTAAAGTAGCTCAGAGCATTTTTTTGTATTGCCACACTTATTTGGCACCAATCACAGAGTTTCACAGTCTAGATTCATTTTCTAAAGATATCATTAAAATCTTATTCTGGAAAACCTCTGTTTTTCTGCATGTGCAGTACACACTGCATCAAATCCAAGTCACTCTGGTGCCAACTCACCAGATGTAGAAGATGAAGAGGAAACCTGGCACTGAGATAGCCAGCTGCAGTTTACGCCAGTCTCTTATGAGGTACGCCACTCCGGCCAACAGAATATAGCCAAAGCCGAAGAAGTAGTCTGTGATTATACCAGCTAACATCCGCTGCTTCGATCCTGTCCATTCTGTGCCTGTGAGAGACACAAACGGGACAGGGACACATCAATTATATCTTTATATTTATTTTCACACTGTACTCAAGAGAAGGGAAATACAGCTTGAAGCTATAAAGGTAGCAGTGACAGAGGGAAAAGAGAATTTCTATCTATACAGTCAGTTGTTGAGGCTGAGACGTGTGCTCATGCTTCTGAACCTGATAATCAGTGAAACTGTAAATCTGTAAATAGTTTCATGAGGCAAACTGTCCTAAGCACGGCCTGTGAATTATCTTGACTATCTGTGACATTCTTTCTGGAAACACACATTATTACGTTTTACAAACGTAATCCTGCAACACTGTACGAACCACTGAGGTACTTCCATTGTACTGCAGGGTCCCATAGTTAGAAATATCTCTGGAAGAATCTCAAAACCATGGTGAACTAAATAAAATTTTGATTTTTTATTTGAGTGAACAAACCTTTAAATCAAAATAAACCATGAACTTGGGCAGACCACATCACAGCAGAGGATACACAACTTTCTATAAGATACTGACCCAGGACGAAGGCATTCATGATGACACCAGAGATGGATGTTCCAACTATGAAGCGAAGTGCAGTGTAGACGTAGAAGTTTGGTGCGAAAGCTGCACCGACACCAAAGATTGTCTGGATTGCCAGGCTGATGAGGATGATGATCCTCCGACCGTACCTGGAACAGGACGACACATTTGCAAACTCAAAAAACAAACTCTATTCAATAACGCTATGAAGATATTATCAAACATACTTATCAGATAAGCTCCCAAACACAATGGCTCCAACTAAGAGGCCAAACATGTAGATGGAGGAGCCCACGTTGTTCAGGTTGGCATTGTCGCAAACCAGGTCCCACTGCAAGGTGCACAAAGAAGAATTTCAATGAAAACCTTTTTCACCAAACCATTTCTGACCTCTTACCAGTTCAGTCTGAGAAGAAGTCCTGATACCTGCTAGCTGCCTGGAAACTGTGGGAACTACTGGTCAGACTGCCAGAAATCTTGTCCAAGGTGTAGTCAATTTGACAAGCTTGGTGCCAGATGTAAATGAAATTAGCACTGAACCAATTGTGGTCTCCAGAGAATGAATAGTTATGATTTTGACCCTGACCTTTCCAGTTGTACCACTTCCCTGGATATTACTGTTAATTATTATTCTGTCATTGAATGCCAAATTACAGATTTAGTCTGGAATATCAACAGTGATGCAAACAGGAAGCAGCTTACCAAAAGCAAGATATATGTAGAATTCAATTGCTTTTAAAGCTGGTGTGAGGCCTGGTGGTTGGTTGCAGAGAATTTGTTACAATCATAGTGCACAAGTCCAAACGATTGTGGTACTTGGACCTCATGCGGAGGATCTGGCTGAATCACTGCTCAGAGAGATGTTCCGGGGAAAGCAAAAAGAAGCATCCTGGTCTTCTCCAAGAGAGCTGCTGGTAACATCCAGCCTATTCGACCCACATGCTGCCCCAGCCAGAGGTGAGGAAAGTATTGTAGGCAACGTCACGGCTCTGGATGTCAATAAGATGCTCCTAGATTCTGTCACTTTTATTTAAAAGGCTGCACCACCCAAACGGGAATGTCCAGGTTCAGGAATTTCCCTGAAATGGATCCTCAAGTGGTCAGTGTAAACAACAAGGCGGTAATCGGTAATTTCACCTTTGCTTTTAGAAGATTAATGATTAAAGTTCATGACCTGATAAAAATTATTTTAGAAGGCTGAAGATAAAAGTTGCTGTGGTGTAAACTGCCCAGTCTCAGCTGGATTCAAGCCTGAAGGTGTGAACATTGTCTCAGAAAATTGCTGATTTCTGTTCATTATGATTAGATAGCTTGTGTTAATATGCTTTGGCAACACTGTTTTGTATATAGCCGTGCTGATAAAGGCATTTGTGTGTTGCTTTCACAGGAAGTCCGAATGTGATATATGTATGTATATGTGTAACCACTGAAGAAAATAAACAAGGCAACAGTGACAAACAACTTCTAGATCAACTCCAGATCTCCTGAATTGCTGCAACTGACCTATCATGTTGCCACACATAACATTGCTTTGTCCAGTTGCATCCTTTTGGTCATCTACCGCCCACCCCTCAGATTCATGTGTTACAAAACCCGGCAGGGTGGTAGGGTGTGTGTGGACAGGCCTAGAAGATGGGATGGACAGGTCCATCTTTCAACTGCCCCTCTGTTTAACCCTGTCTCAAATATCACCAGAGCCAGTGTAATAAAACTGTTAAGCACCTCAACATTCCTTAGCTGCATGGAGTCCTCATGTTAAACACACCCGGGACAAAACCTGAATTACGAATCAGTTAGGAATGGCGGTTTTTCACTAACCTGAGTAACTATGGTGCTTTGAAAGGTTTCTGTGCTGTAATTCCAGCCTCCCGGACAGTTCCCAGTATGGTGTCCATCGCCAAGAGCTACAGCACTGCTGTGGTTCAAGAGTGCTGTACAGGACAGCTCAGGCTGGAAATCAGGAGCAGACAGATGACTGAGGTTGACGTTTGAAGAGGCCGGAGCATCCACTGAGGGCCAGGTGGAGCGGCACACATGTGGAGGGACAGCCCCGGTGAAGACGGAGACCAGCATGTGAAATGCCAGAAAGATCTGAGGTACACAGATCCATACATACAAGATCTTCTGGAACTTTCCAAAGCCCCCGATATGACAGAGAATTTCATCAAAATTCATTCCTCTGGCTTCTTGTAGATGCGCACCTAAAAATGTGTCACCAGGTATGATTCAGAAGGTCCAAAAGTGCTCCTAAAATGAAGCTTCCAAAGATGCACAAGCAGGTAAAGGCAGAGCGCCAAGCATCAGTCAAATGTCTGAGGTCAAACACTGAACTGAATGTGTGCCAAGCTGATGATTAACAAGTAGAGAATTTATCCACGTTCAGATGTGGTCACACCTGCGTGGTGCTCCAGTCTGAGAGTAACCTGTGGCTATCTGTAGTGAACTGTGGAGCTGTGTAAGGGTTATTTACCCTCAGTGTGATGGGAGTGGACCAAAGCAGGAGGGAGGTGTTCACTCTGTGGGAGGAGCTGCTGTGCGATGAGAGCTGAGCAGCTGCTTTTGTCTCTTTGCTTCCCAGTTTGACAACATGGGATTTATCTGAGGATTTATCTGGCTAATTGACTTTTTAGCAAGAGATTGTGGCAATCTCTTGTTTGCAGGCCACAGTTTATGGACTGCAGTAACAATGGAGTACAACACCTTTACATAAACGTCTCATGTTAAAATTAATTAAAAAAAAAATGCAATATATCACACAGCCTTTGTTTTTCAGCTTTCAAACTTGCTCAACTGTTCTCAGTGGGACATTGCCACGGCTAAAAGACAAGCACATTCCAACCGGTATTCAGTAATTCATCTGACATGGGATGCCATGTGGGGGAAGAGAGTGTCTAAGCTGGTGACACAAAAGAAGTGGATAAATACAGCAGGGAGAGATTAGGGGTACTCTAGCTACTCTTTCCCATCATCACTAGCTCCCACTTCTCTGCCTGATTGGGTCATCTCTTGGGCTAACTGTGGCGTAGTTTGAACACAGGAGTGAGTGTCAAAACAATCCCGAACTAAGCGAGCTGCTGAGGTTATCTAAGAGGACTGACATTCCTTTGATGAGGCGTGGGGCTGCACTGTTTACATCTCATACTGTGAAGGGTCAATACATCGTTACATGGGGTCAGTTCTTGACTCAGGAGTACAATGATGCACCGGTTTGGTAAATATATAGATGTTATTAACTTCCTCACTCCTGATAAAGAGCAGTACACAGCCACGTCCTTAAACTTTGTCATCCTGACACAAACAGGGCGAGTTGATACAACTACACAGTACCAACAGAGCACTGAACAATAATGTAATGTACAGGTAAATGAATGCTGCCATTCACATATCTTTTATAAAGGCCGCCATGGCAGCTAGCTAGAATCATGGAACTGGTAATAACTCTGATAATACAGTGTTTACTGGTGCAGTGTCAGGCATAAATTCCGATCATCAACACGACTCATAAAAGCTGACAGACTGTTCCATGTTTACTACAAAGTGGTATTATAAACTCAAATTATTACTTGTTTCCTAAACTATGGCTTTCTCCCGCTTTATTTTCCAAATCTGATTTTTTCCCTCCAATATTCCTATTCTATTCTATTATTTGCAAATGTGCGTCAATCAATACATTTATATGCAGTGACTGCACACAGTGAGAAAGGAAAAGAAGACGAAATGAGTGAATGTCCCATTACAACTGGTTGGTAAACAGCAAAACTTTCTACTCTACTAACTCGTTTAGTAATTTGATCCCCACCCCTGACACGTATACAAAAACTGTGTGTGTGTGTGTGTGTGTGTTTTGGGGGGAGGACAGTCTGAGTGTGAATCCTCTCCTCCCTTGCCTTTTACAACTGTGGATATCTTCAGACTTGACAATCTCACCTCTGTAAAAACATCTGATGAACGCTGCAGTTCAGCTTCATTTACATCAGCAGTTAAAATATTATTAAGCTCAGAGACTCCAAGTAAACCCCCTCCCAGCACCTTTCCGATGGCAGAATTGGGAGACTGTGTCCGATTTCTATACATTTCTGAAAGAGGCATCCAATATTCACATCCATATCCTCTTAACTTTACTGAGATGCAACAGTAAAGTACTACAGAATGCTTTTAAGAAAACTGAAAGACATTTAGACCAAAAAATAAGTGACAGTTTCCAAACGGACAATCCACCCCCCTTTATGTTTCAGATAAAGCATTTTGTTTCTGTGAGGGTTTGCTATTTTTTAATTTTTAATTATTTTATGGGGTAAACAGCAGTTGTCAAGGTTGTCAAGGTTGAGTAGACAGGACACTGGGAATGAACATGAAAAAATATTGCTTTTCTCGTGCATCTAGACTTCAGCGGTGTATGGGATTTTACATAGTAAATATAGGTACAGGTGTTCGACGTGCATCGCAGATTGTTGGCTACAGTGCCTTGAGAAGTGAATTGATAAATAACCCAGTCAATATCAGTAACAATAAAATTGCAGTAGACAAATTATATTAAAAGATATGTTTGAGGTCATTTAGAAAGCAAGTATTTGAAAAATTAAATGAATGATGGAGCTAGATGAAAAGTTAACAAAGGCACCGGATTTCTTACAATTTGTCCTGAAGGGAACATGAACCATCTGAACCAGTTCTCACGACAACCTATCCAACATTTTGTTTAAAACTACAAATGTGAACCTCATGGTGGCGCTAGAGGAAGAGTCAACAAAGTGTTTTGAATGTTTTATCTGGCAACCATGATCGTCTTTGTGTGAATCCATTGAGCAGGCGTATGACCTGCAGGTGGAGCTACAGGAAGAGATCAGCAAAGTGTTAGCATATAGCAGGACATCACGGAAACATTCAAAATAAATAAGCAGCTTTTATTCTGTCCTGTCCGTGTGAATTCTCAAAGGGGTGTTGGCTTTATGTGATTGGGGGTGCAGGTCGGGCTCTGAGAGGGACCTCTTTACTCAGTGTAAATAATAACGGAATGTGAACTCAAATACATGTCAGTCCACATTAAGTGGGAGCATACAGCCTGAGCAGCACATTAAAACAAACACACACACTCAATGCTTTTACAAACTAGAATTCTCCTCATGAATTCACTTTATGTCCACTAAAGAATTAACTAGACTGAAATGTACTTTGCTGAGTGCCATGTAGCGGTCTGTCACACATGGTTTACAAATTTAACTGTTAGTTGCACCCTGATAAATGTGAGTGAGGTCCACAGACTAAGAATAAACAAGTGGGCTGGACTTGAAGGCTGTGGAGCGGCCCAGCAGTTATGAAGACAAATATTTCCCCTCTGGATCAGTAAGGCGGGGAAAGGTGTGTTTGGAGAGGACACAGAGGGGCGCTTTGTCCCCGACAGGTCAGCTCCCCTAATCTCTCCCGCCTCCCCCCATTCCACTCTCCCTCTGCCTCTGCCAGTCTTCCTCCAGAAATCCCACCTTCCAGCTCTCTCGTCCCCCTGCGCCCTCCTGGAGCTCGCACAAACCTTCTCACTTAAGAGATGCTATCGCTTCTCTGCCGTTCCCTCCTGCTTATCCTTGCTCAACAGGTAAGAAGAGCATTATCTTTTTCTTTTCTGACGCTACAGATAAGACTTGGATTTCTCATAGGACAATGCTTGAAGGGACTTAACACCTGTCATATATGGAGCAACAGGAAAACACACAGCTGAGTTGCTCTCATTAGCAGAGTAACAGTTATTTAAAATTTACTTGACAAAATAGGATTGTATTATTAGACTTTTGAATATAGATTTTTTTGGTGTTGTGATTTGGCTCAAGGTTAGATTTTGTTTCAGGAGTAAAATCTGGCAGAAGGGGAGCAGTAAGTCTGCGGACTTTGGCCCGTTTTCACACCATGAAATGAGCTCATTCAGTAAACCTGGCAGACAGGCTTCAGATTTTTGGCGTAACCTTCTGTGACCCCTGGAAGCACTAAGCAGTCAAAAGAAATCGACAAATACAAGTAGCACTCACAGCAAATACTGAGCAGAGCAAAGCAGAGCTATGAGGTTAAAGAAATATGAGGTGAGAAAGGGATGAATGCCATAAATAGCCCCCGTCAGATCCAGTGTGATGTTAAATTATAACCATGATGTGATCCACAGATCCACTACTTTTTGGTTAGCTTTTATTGTGAAAATTTCTGGTGAACTTAAATGAATAAAGTCAGCCAGCAAGAACTAACATGCTCCATATTCAGTAACACCAAAATATTATAAAGGTTGTATATGAAAAATTCTGTACAGTGGAGTGCTCATGACTAAATCTTACAAGTTATTCCATGCATGCCTTTCACTAACATGAGCAGGTCTGAAAACTCACGGCAGCAGGTCAGATAGTTCTTTGTAGTAAAATGTCAAACTACTCCCTTAAACATCATTGAGTACACGTGTACAGGATCAGGTAGTATCATTGGTAACACCTGAGTTTACAATTTCATGTCAACAATGCTGCTGTGAAAAAGGTGATATATGACTATTGATATTTGTATATCATCAACGAAACAAATGACTACATGTTATGAGAAGGAAGCTGCTTCCCGTGACACTGACTGTAGTTTTCCTTTAGCTCTACTGACCCTCTATAGAGTTTTTCATGTGCTGTTTTACAGTAGATAAATATATTCTACATTTTTGTCATTCTTAACAAAAGGCAAAAACTAAAACCATCAACGCATTATTCCGACTCACAATATTACCACTTTGTTCTCTACCCTCTCACTCTTACTTCCCATTGGTTTATCTTTGTTGGACCAAAGATATAATTTTTTTAAAAAAATCACAAATTTGTAGTTTTACTTAAAAAAAAAAAAGGCTCAATAATTCTTAAAAGTGTTTGGTCACTAGAAGTTTTTAGCAAACATTATAGTCCTATGGAAATAGTGCATTTTTGAGTATTGGGTGTATGTGAGAATGAATCAAAATAAACTAGCGTTGTGAAGCAACATGTCCAGTCATGTCCAGAGCAATAGTGTAGCTAACCCATGTGTTTTAATAGTGCTCTTTGGTACAGATATGTCAGACTTTGGATACACACACTATATTAATTAGTAGATATATTCATTGCTGGTATTGGTCTTTGTTGCACATCTCTGATCTGGGATTGGAGAAAGAGACATGAAGAAGGGAAGGATGGCTGATACTGTTCTCTGATCTGGAATCTTTCTTTAATAACACCAAACAGCAAGCTTGCGTCCTTCAAGCTGAACAGCGTTTAAATTCCACTGCAGGCCAATGTGTTGTGACAAACTGGACTGAGCAGTGATTGTCCTCAGAGGTAATCTAATCCATGAACTCACCCAAATACAGAGAGTTTACGAAATGTCTGAGCAGAGGGAAAAATACTTTGGATAGTTGTTAGACTAAAATCTGCAATCAGGCACTTCCCTGCACTGCCCAGGGACACTCTGACCATCACATGGTCCACCTGATTCCTGCATGCAAGCAGAAATGAAGCCTCTCAAAACACATCCTGAGGATATGAAAGAAGTGGAACTGTGAAGCTGTGAAGGATCTTCATGTGTGCCTGGACAGCACTGATTGGGCTGATTTCAGGACTGCTAACAGCAGTCTTGTTGAGTACATGAAGAGTGTGATGTCCTACATGAGCTTATGTGGGGGTTGCTTGTATAACATGTACCAGGGTGAGTTGTAACAGTGCCCAACCCCCGTTCACAGCCCAGACAGTTAAGGTTAGAAAATGAAGATGTGTCAGGGGCAGCGACAGGAGCAAAATTAAGCATGTAATGCATGAGATGTAATGACTGCATTCCAAGAAACTTCAATAGCAATTCTCAACAAACGACTCTACTCCTGTCTGGAAGAACAATGCAGCAGTCCTGACACCATCCCCCGTGACTCCAACCAGCAGTTACACCTCCACCACCCCCATCACAACAGGGCCCTGGTCTCTCCACACTGTCCACCCCAGAGGCCCCCACCTCCTCCTCCACAACAACTCTCACCATCCAACAGAGGGATGCCAACACACTCCCACAAAACATTGGGGCTCTGCTCTGCTGTCTCTCCTTCCACCCTGTGTTGATCTGCTGTAACTGGTGTTCACAGCTTTGACACCATTGGAAACATGGCACGCTACTGGCTTCCAACATCATCCCTGTCTTAAAATAGAACCAAGAACCACAGATCTGAATGACTACAGACCTTCTCTCACCTGAGTGCCTTTTGTTGTCCCATGTCAAAATCATCACCATCACTCACTCCTGGACCTCCTGCATCTCCCATACAGACCCAACACATCTGAAGACAATGCAGTGAACAGTGGCCCTCCACTTGTTCCTCCAGCACCTGGACTCCTCAGGAACCTACACCAGGATCCTGTTTGTGGCTCTTAGCACCACCTTTAACACTATCATCCCGGCACTGCAACAGGATAAGCTCTCCCAGAAGAGTGTGTCTGCAGGTGGATCATAGATCTGACAGAAGCAAGCATGTCGAGGTGGAGAAACACATCTCTAACATCCAGACCATCAGCTCGGTTCTCCACAGTGGTGCTTCCCTTGCCCTCTGCCATTCTCCCTATAGACCAACAGTTATATATCCAGTCATCAGTCAGTCAAGATCCTGAAGTCTGCAGATGACGTGGATATTTTCTACATATTTTTTCATGATAACAGAGAGGACACTTTTTTCCTCCTGAACAATGTGTTGGACAGACAGACAGACAGGAGGCAGTTCTAAACCCAACACAGTAGGAGCATTTCCTGTGAGAATAAACATTGACTGTTTTTATATCCAGCACAGCAGCCAAGGCTGCAAAAAGTGGCGTAGAGCTCAAAATATCACATTTAGCTGTTTATTAGCTTTCCAAAAGTTCCCATTCTAACACCCAAAATGGACCTCTGTCCTTCTCCTCACTCAGTGCTTCAGCAGGGCTCAGAACAATGCCCAGCTGACCCCTAGAGATGGACGGGCTGCGGCCGACAGGCGGCAGTTCTGCCAGTGGCCCTGCAAGTGTCGGGAAAGACCTCATTGTGCCCCAGGAGTGAGCGCTGTCCTGGATGGGTGTGGCTGCTGCAAGAGCTGTGCCAGGCAGATTGGAGAGCCGTGCAATGAGAGGGACATCTGTGACCCACACAAGGGCATGTACTGCGACTTCTCTGCTGACCAGCCGAGATACGAGGTCGGAGTGTGTGCATGTGAGTGCCTCTCATCTTTTTTGAATTAGTCATGATAGGGTGGGTGAATTCAATCATTTCCTGTTCTAAACTAAATCATTTACATAAACAACAGCTGTAGCCTACTTAAAATGTCCCATATGGAGTTTTAGACTTCTAGTATAGCTATGGTACGGTTTTCTATAAATGGTTTTGGTGCACAAGACATAAGTTAAGGATGTTATCAAGGTCTCTGAAAATTTAATTTGTTTTAATGCCACATTTTAGTTTGATGTCATCATTTTTGAATGGTCAGGCTGGTCAGGCTCATAATGCTATTCTGAAGACATTTACCTTTACAACTGCAACATAGCAATTATGATATTGTTACTTTGGGTCAAAATCCTGAATATTTAATTTTTATTTGATTCTGTACTATAAAACAAGAAAATCGCAGTGACATGATACTTTAATAATACTTTCATGCTTCTTTTTGCTTTCTTTTCTATGTTTGTAAACAAATTAATTGTGATAAATATCTTAAATTAGCACAAAAATGTCTCTTTATGTATCTTTTACCAGTGTGTACGATTTAGTGGCATCTAGAGGTGTATTTGCTGCTTGTCACCTCATCCTCTCCTAGTATGAAGGAAAAATACATTGATCTTTGTGTGATAAACATGACATGCCATATCTAGAGTCAGTGTCTGTCCATTCTGGGCTTCTGTAGAAACATGACAGTTCGACATGACAGACTCTGTGGAGCCGTGTGACAACATAATGATTCTTATTTTCACATTATTATAGACAAATAAAAACAGTTCTAAATATTAAAGTGCATTGCTGCCATATTCTATAAATAAAGGCCCCTAAATGTGATACATTGGACTGCTAAAATTTACAGTACCCTCATCAGAGTGGTGTGTTGTTTTTTTCCTTCATTCTTTCAGATCTGATGGCGGTGGGCTGTGACCTAAATGGGGCCCACTATGAGAACGGAGAAGCTTTCCAGCCCAGCCCCCTCTATAAGTGCACATGTATTGCCGGAGCCATCGGCTGTACCCCTGCCTTCATCCAGAAACCTGCCGGTCTCTTGGGCCCTGCCCCGCTGATGGGCAGCATGCCAGCAGGCCTTCGCAACAGCCAGAGTCCAAAGAAGCACCAGCAGGACACTTCCTACATGTCAGGTGTGTGTTTATAGTGTCAACTCGTGGAGAAGGGCAAGCCTGGAATGTTAATTGCTGTCTAAGTTAGCTGGATAGGAAGGGGAGTGGGCCTTTCATTACTCTGGCAGGGTGAGAAGAGGGAGGCGTGAGGTGTGGCTGGCTGTGGTTAACAGAGAAAACACCAAATATTTTGCTTTGATGTAACAGTTAGTTTGCTTCACTTGGTATGAAAATGTGCAGAAACATTTCTTCTTCTGTCATGATGTCACAGAGTAGCATTTCATATTGTTCTGATTTCAAATTGAAGAGCCAACTTCCTTTTTTGGAAGTCTAAAATGCCAAAAAGAGATCTGATGCTGTGTGTGTGCTTTACTGAAAGACAGTTGGTTCTTGTATATGTAACACTAACTTGTGGAAGTACAGCTCAATGGAAACATCCATACAGCTGGAAGCAGAAAATGAATTCCCTTGTGGAGAGTGAGACTGAGTACTTGGAGTCTTTAGGTAGCTTCTGATCTGTGCTCTGCTTGGCAGTACAGTCACACACAGACCAGTTCTTTGTGTAGGGTGTTGTTGACACAGTGCCCTTTAACTGTAATACTGAAAGCTTACAGGGATCCTCCTTTAGCCTGGAAGAAGAACTGTCTGGTCCAGACCACCCCCTGGAGCCCCTGCTCCAAAACCTGCGGCCTGGGCATCTCTGTGCGTGTCAACAACGACAACAGCAAATGTGAGATGAGGAAGGACCGACGCCTGTGTCTGCTGCGACCGTGTGACAAGAGTGTGATAAAGAGTCTAAAGGTGACAAGTTAGTCAAAATCTATTCAAGTATTGACCGTTTTATATGATATTAAAAATGTACTTAGAAAAACATGCTTTTCCCCTCATAGGTGCCAAAGGGAAAGACCTGCCGGCCTAAATTCCAGGCAAAGAATGCAGAGAAGCTGACACTCTCAGGCTGTACCAGCACCAAGAAGTTTAAGCCCACATACTGTGGTGTCTGTACAGACAAGCGCTGCTGTGTTCCCAACAAGTCACGCATGATCAAGGTCAACTTCACATGCAAGGGAGGCTCCAACACACAGTGGAAGATGCAGTGGATAACGTCCTGCGTGTGCCAGAGGAAGTGCAATGATCCAGGCGACATGTTTTCTGAGCTGCGGTTACTCTAACCGAGAAGTCCAGAGACACAGACACAGGAGACAAGCCCTGCTGTGGCACACTAAGGACTGAAACATACGCATACTTTGGTTATTAAGCTCTCAGCAGCAGCCATGATGTGCCTAAAAAAAAAAGAAAGAAAAAAAAACTGAAACTACAAAACCGCATTTGATAAGAAAGAAGCTGGGAGTTTGAAATAAATAAAGAAATATGTTGGTAGTTATGTTAAAAGCTTTTATGAACCCTGTCTTCAGGACATGTATGTGCAATAACAACAAGGAATATGGCCAGTGCAGTAGCTGTAACAGCAAACGCTGATTCATGAACAGTACCTCATAATACTATGATCAGGGAGCCTATCAGGTCATACTTCAGATTGAGTTGAACTCTTTCATTCTTATTACATGTTGTTCCAGGGAAAACATTTAATCAGGTCATAAATTAGACAATATTGATGTATAACTTATAAAAGGTATATACAAAAGATTTGGTTGTGTCAAGTCATTTAAAAATAAATAAATAAAATTGCTGTACAAGCAGAGAGGATGGAGACACAGACAGCTACACAGTGTGGACCTTCATCTGGCGATGGGGAGTCTGGGTGCATCGGGCATGAGTCTCCTCTTGGTGGCATCCAGATGGTTATACTCTTCAATCAGTGAGCTGAGGGAGTCAACAGCCTCAGAGAAGAAACTCTGCTCCATCCCTTCCACATGCAGGTAGTGGTGTAAGTGAGCCTTCAAAGAACAGAGAGCAATGTGCTGATAAGTTATGAAGTCTGAATACAAACTATTCCAGAAAGCTATATATTCTTTTTGTTCTGGAAAGGAGGCAGTATAAATAAGAATATGACCTAACAACACCAACTTTAATTTGTATATGCTCACTAAGAAAGTGTACCTATTCAACCTTTACCCCATTTTTAAGGGGATTGAACTGGAAAATATAGATACTGCAGAAACTTCTTCCAGTAAGATTACAACTAAAACTTTCGATTACGTATGTAGTACTACAGTAAGTTTATTTAAACTTTTTTAGTGTAGGCTAGTAAAAAGTAAATCCTCTCATTTGACAAGATGTCCCCAGAAAACATTTGATGGTTTTATTTGTTAAATTAAATTGCTGAATCTTCTGAAAGCTCTAAAAACATGAAATGACTTAAAATGCACCTTCTTCCTGTAGAGCTTAGTAAAGCGTTCTTTCAGCTCCATGAATGTGGGCTTCACACATGTGTTGTTGGCCAGGGCTAACAGGGAGTGGGAGTGACCCACAGGAGGCACTGAACACAGGCCCGTCTTCCAGCCTTCCTGGTTCCACGAGACAAAGGGCAGCGAGGGCTTAAGTCTGAAGCAGGGAGAGAGTGTATTAAACTACAGAGTTCATGGGGGACCTAAAAGAACATTTTACATTTTAGAAAGAGTCTTAGCACCACTTATACACAGAAACAGTCATGAGCCCAGGCTTGTCTAGTCTTGATTTGTCTGAGCAACTTTTCAAAACTCAAAGATCAGTACTTCAGTGTACAATGAAATAAAATTAAGAGATAGAAATGAGCAAATATTCACATGCAAGTAGATTTAATCAGTCAAGACAAATGACAAATGATTCTTCTGGCAACAAAATAAAACCAGATTGGGGAATCTATTTTTTCACCAGAACTACAAAATTCACAGGGAGAATTATCCTTGAGTTTTTTGTTAAGCAATATTCCCGTGCTTGTCCTCCTGCTCCCCCCTTCCCTCCTCTTGACACCATGGTCACACAAAAATATGTGCTCTCACAGCAGCTTCTGTTTCAGTTTCTCTTGACAACATGCCACAGGGTCTGCAGGGAGAGCAGTGAAGGGAGAGCAGAGGAGAGGTGGGTGCTGAATGAACCAGTCATGAATCATTGCTGTCGGTGCTGAATGGGGTACTATATGGGAGAGTGAGTGTGAAGGTCATCTATGGGCCCTGTCAGGGTGGGTGTACCGACTCATCAGTTGTTCTGCCGCAGGAGGAGTAGGAGATGGTGCACTGACCTCTCGATGTTCCTGCGCAGGTCAGACACCTGCACGTTGCCCCTGACCATGAGGGCGCAGGCCAGGTAGAGGCTGTGCTTCGGGTCAGCTCGGATTAGCTGGTGGTCTTTACTGAAGGCGTCGCTGAACATCTGATCCAGTCTAGAAGGCACAGTTCAAGGAGACGGATGTTCACACCATGTTTCATTACAAACACTTCACAATACCAGATATTACATTTACATTTAACTTGCACATCATCTTTATAAACAGATATCTGCAGATGAACTGGTTACTGACTGTAGTACCATTGTAGATTGAGTGTTGACCAGTCAGGTTTGACTGGGCTCTGGCTGCTAGCAGGTAAACAGTCCATGTGGAAAGCAAAACAAGCAGAACACATTGGCCAAAATGCACTCTTGGAACCCATCAGCTATCATCTCTTGACAGATTCTTATTAGCTTAGGTTATCTGCATTCATAGGCAGATCAGATCAGACTCCCAGAAACTACATCATCTTGAGATGATCAATGGGTTCCGAGTCGGCTTGTACATAAAGTCTCTATTTACTGACTATAGTTGCTGCAATGGCTTTGCAGGAATTTCAGGTACAGAGTTAGACGGGGGGCCAAGGGGGTGATGTTTGAAAAAGTAGACTTTTTGTACCTTTATTTATCCAAGCACACTCTGCTGAGCGGGCAAGATATTTTTAAGCAACACCCTGCTCTACATTCATACAGTCACTTATATTCACCTCTGGGAGCTGCCCAGCACAACCACCACTCTCCTTGACCAATGAGAAGCTCCTCTGGAGCAGATGAGGTCTATACGGCTCACACAAGGCCACTTTCATGGCAGTGATGTTGGGCAGGAGGTTGAAGGGGAGGTGTGTGGTGGATCAAATGGTGCTTTTCCTGTAACAAGCCTTCAGCTTAAACTGTTACCACCATCCTACGTGATAAAATGAAAGCCAGCTTTGTGCTGGAAATGATCAGACCAAAAATATTTAGTATAGTCGACATGTTTTATAGCAGCCCACCCATAATTCTTATCATCTGTGAGGATATAATAGGACAGTAAATGTAAATGTTTTCAAATGACATGTGATTTGTTCATATTAACATCGATTATGATTGATCATTTTACAAACTTCAGTTTCCTGAAAAAAATATTCTAAGCCTTATTGAGTGTTTGCTATCCAGAGATGTATCTACTCCAGCAGTGCAGTAAACATTAATACATTTGTCATATCATAAAATTTAGATATCACAAAAATATTTTTATTTGTATTGTGTGTATGGTGAACTCCATCACTGGAGAGAGTTCCTGTCTCATTTATCACTACAGTCAACACGAGGCATGTGTTGAGGGAATGATGGAGTTCATGTAAACTCAATACCCGGACCTCTGCCCCATTCAAAACAACTGAGAGATGAAAAATAGCTGCAGTGACAGCCAGATAGCAGACCTTCTCGTGGGGACACTGACATCTGCCAGTGTGTAGAGAGGGGTGAGGCTTGGCACCAGGTAGTGTAAACGAGGGAAGGGGACCAGGTTCATGGCAATCTCATTCAGATCCATGTTGAGAGATCCCTCAAAACGAGCAGAGCTGCAACAAACCAAACATAAGAAACTTTTAGGGACATGGACAAAACAGATTTAACAGGAGATTCATCGTGATTTTTCATAAAACACTCACTGTAGAACAATGTAATGCTCATTAGTGTTAACCTATTGTACATCTGCACTGCCTCCCTCATGTTTAAACTTTAGATAATTCATAAACTTCTCTCACTTCAGATGACGCTGCTGTGCTTATTGATAAATTAACGAGTATGAATCTGCTTTAAACTTTGGATGAGTAGTGGAGACCGAAGAATCAGAAGAAAATGTTCAGTAAGTTTGTGAGAAAATGTACAAAATAAAAACATTTAGTCACAACATAAACATGTTAAAATAAACATTGTGAGACAGGTCTCTTTCCCTAAGCATACAGTGTCTACTGTATATGAGCAAACAGTGATACTATACCTGGTAATATTGAGCAACAGGTTAGCCACAATGTTATTCATGGCATCAAAGGGCTTCTCTGGCCCACTGAGCCCGCCCCGCCCAGAGATGATGGCGCTGTCTCTCTTGATCACCGACCCTGGCTTTCCACTGTGAGACATTTGTTTAATCTTGTTCACAATGTCGACCAACGACTGGAGGAGAAGTGAACGAGAACAGAAACTCATCTTACTTGATGCTTTCAGTGTTGTGCAGAGAGAGGAAAAATGAAACATTTACGAAGCTCAAACCTGGTTTTCAACAGGCAGGACACAGTCAGCGTGCTCTGTGAGCTCCCTCATGGCCAGGACGCTGTTGTAGGGAGAGGTGATGACATCATCCTCCGCAGACGGATAGATGGAGGTGACAATACGACAAACCTCAGGGAACTCCTCCTCCAGCAGGCTCAGCACTCTGGTGCCCAGGCCAGAGCCCGTTCCTTAAATTCAGCATCAATAGATTTACTTTCTGTTGGAACCTGACTTCTTCACTGCTTTGTTTAGAGGATTTGAAACATGGCTGAAATGCTCTGAAATATTTGCACACAAGGTACATAAATAAAATCAGAAAGCAGGGTCTCGGATCACTAATACCAACGTCAACATGGAAAGATCAGTGATGCCCAAACAAAGCTTGTTGAAATTGCTGGAGCTGAGATTAAGAATGACAGGAAAGGCAATCACACACAAACTGTATAATAGTCATTTATAGAGGCAAATTTTCAGACCTTCAAGTCAGTGTTTCTAAACATAAATGGGAGCAAGTCTTTGTGTCTTACCTCCTCCCATAGAGTGAATGAGAAAGAAGCACTGCAGACAGTCACAGTGTTCTGCCGCCTTCCTCAGCTTATCCACTATCTGCTCCCTGTAGGCTGAACCGTACGTCATGTGTCCAACTGCCCTGGAGAAGAACAAGAAGCAGCATGATGATGAAAGGTTTAAAACAATGTCCTAAAACAATTTCTTTCAGTCACATACAAACGCTTTTTTTTTTTCAAATTTTCAACATTTAAATGTGACAGACAAGCTCAGTTTGTTTGACAGAGAAATTCAAAGCAGGGTATGTATGGTATGTGCAGGATTTTCAAACATGTTTCACAGAGAATGCTATAACTAAAGTAAAATAAAATCTGATGATCATAAAAGTTTAAAAGTCAGTTATTTTTGCACCTGAACTCAGAATAAGAAGCCAAGCAGCTCTAACATAACTCATATAGATATATTATAAGATATATTATTATACATATTAAAAAATTCACCCCCACTGGCTGACAACGACAACTCCACCTGACAAGCACGACATTGTTTCTTTTTATAATGTCTGTCAGGCTGAAACATACAAAGGGAATACTGACCAGCACTACTGACCTTTCCCCCAAATAACACTTGAGAAAGGGCAAAGAGGAAGCCACTAGTGACGTAAGTCTTACATTAGATTGTGCTATATACTGTATATACACAATATATATTATACTGCATTTTTTACTGTACCTTTAACTGGAATAAAGTCACTATGCCATGCCTCAAAGCTAAAAGGTGACATAGCTTTCTGTTGCTTCTCCCAGACTCAGGATTAGCCTCCCATCCCACATTACGTCCTGTTCCACCACTGACAGTTTTACATCTATTTTAAAGATTTACCATTTTTGTCTAAGGGCTCCCTGTGGTTTTTGTCGAGTCCGCTCTTCATTCATCTCCAACGCCTTCTTACTGCATTTTAATATGTTGCTGGTCTTCTTCTTTCCTGACTTTTTTATTCTTTGATTCAGATTTCATCATGTTAGTGGTTTTCCATGTTTAGTCCTGTCTTCTTTGTACCCGTACATTACTGTATCTGTTTTGTACTATTCCTTTTATCATGTACTGGATACCTGTACTGAGGCAGATTCTAACCCTGTCTGCCTCGACTGGAAAGCACTTTGGCTCAACTCATGTTGTTTTAAATGTGCTAAACTGACTTGACTATACGGTTGGGTATTTGAGCTGTATAAATAGCAGGTTTTAACTCTTCCAGCCAAGGTAAAAAAAATATTTAACTTTCATAAAATTGCTCTGGCAGTCCAATTTCATTGATTCAACCCCACAACACACTATTCCAACTCTGTGACATAATGGCACATTTCAAATTCAAGTTCAGTATAACTGTCACATGTATTCATAAAGGTCAAATCAAAGTGAAATGTTCTGTGAGCTCCCACAATTGCTTCCATTAAAAAGTGTAAAAGAACTAATAATAATAACAATGAGTGAATGGTTGATTTAAAAAAGACTGCAAATAAGGTCAATTAAAAATATAATTTCAAGAGTCGTTGACAGACATGAGCTGGTGAGCAGAAGTCCTGTGGCTAGTCTGTCTCTCACCAGTTGTTGCCAGAACCTGACACGTCTGTGAGGAGCTGAGTGCTGTCGAACACTTCTCTCAGTGGGCCCTGCAGGATCTCATTGACCACACCTTCCTCCATGTCCACCAGCACCGCCTGTGGATTCAAATATGCGAGCATGAGGACAACACGTATATTTCATTTCTACAGTATTATACTCTGACCACATGCCTTTGACCCCCTGCCATCACTCCATAACTCTTCTTTGTAACCTTAACCAATGGATGCCAAACCTTTCATTACGCAGACTTCAAACCTGACCTAGACTCTAAAATAAGCTGTTACCACTGTGAAGACCAGAAGATGTGAAGAAAAAAAGTTCTCCCAAGCTGTTTTCTGGTAATGGGTAGAACTTACTCTGGCCTTCAGATGTTGGATTCTTCCACCAACACCACAGGCTCTGCTATCACTTTTCCTGGAAAAAGCACAGAAAATAGAAAAGGACATTTGGAACCACTGCATGAAGGCACAGCCCATGTAACAGCTACAGGATGAAAACAGGTGTGTTTACCTGGTGTCCACATTTCGGAAAAAACTACTGAGGGCCTCATCATACAATCCTTTCTGAAGAGGGGAAAGACACAGGATATTAGAGGAACTCTTAGAAATCATGGGAGCTGATAACAATGTCTAAATGTTCTTATACGATGAGTTAGGGCACAAACAGAACAGGCACTGACCCTGATTACAACAAGGATTTGTGACTCCATTTAATCTGTTATTGGGTGATCCATGCCAATGTTCCCTAATGGCACTCAGTTTTGTAAACCATGACTCAATAGAGTGACGTTTAAAAATGAAAATTCTTGGGCTGCCAGTTAGTTCAGTAGGTAGAGCGTGCACCCCAACTTGGTGCAGGGTTCAACTCCAACCTGTGGAACCTCTGCTGAATGTCATTCTCCACCCCCAAGAGTGGAACTTCATACATGTGCAATTAGGGATGCAACATCTATTTTCTAGATTAATTGAATTTGCAAAAAGCTTCTGACCATGTTGAGGCCTTTAAATGTCTTGTCAGCCTTAAACCCAAAAATATTCAGTTTATATGATATAACGAGGCTATAAACAGCATTTTCTGCCATTTCTGCATTAGGAATTACTTAAACAAAATAAATCATCTGAATAGTTGCTCTAGTAGCTCTATGTGCAATATGACAGTCCCCTTCAGGGATGCAACTAACTAAGAACATTGCTGATAACAATTTCTTAAAAGGCCCATGTTGAATCAGATAGCATTTTCTCACCTTGCCTAAAACACAAAGATCTATAATAGACTAAAAGTCAAATAAAACGTTTGTACAGCTGGAGCCAGCACATGTTTCATATATGAGAAAAAAGTGTCAATTATCAAAACCGTTGGTGGTAATTTTATGTCAGCTGACTAATTAAGCCCCTCAGACTGAGACATACACAGTAAATGATGTGTCAAATATGTCCTCAATAGGCTGATAGTAGGGTAACTACAGGTGTTTCCAATCATACTAATTAAGGCTCCATTCCATTTATTGCAGCAGAGCCTTTCCAGTGAGCCAACATGCAGCACAGCAGAACCCTGACACTGTTTGACCTGAATGGAACTGAACCTTAATTAGTATCATTGGTAACACCTGTGTCTGTCCTATTACGTGTCCTAACGGCTGCTGTGAAAAAGGTCCGCTGAATTTTTTAACGCTGGCTGCTATCATTATTATAATATACATTATACTGTTATTAATGACAGCTGTGACAGGTCAGCATGTCTGCTGAGACAAGGTTTAGGTCCCGACATGTTGTTCGGAGTATCGTGTGTGTGTGTGTGTGTGTGTGTGTGTGTGTGTGTGTACTAGCACTTACTTTGTTGACATGCGCATGTTCTCGCAAAGCCAGATCCCAGAACCTGCAGCCGACCTGGTTTCCACACTGTCCGACTGAAGACCAAGTTTCATTAGCAATGTTTACGTCAATACGTCTTCATTAAAACAACCGTAAGATAACCCAGGAGCTACCTACAGGGCAGCAAATGACAGCTAGCTGTTAGCTGTAGCACTTCACAGACTGTACTCACCTTGGACGACAACCGACTGCGTCATGGCGGCGGGAACACACGGACTAATCCGTGCTGTGTTTGAACATTTCTACACAGCTGTTCATTAAAATCAACTTTTCAAAAGACTTTGAACGCGACTTCAAACTCGCGCCTCCACTTTGTTTGGTCGACTGCTGATGACGACGTATTACCATGGAAACGGCGTATTTGGTTACGTAGAACGTGAACCGCCGCAACAGGAGCTGCTCGTCATCGTTTCACGTGTCTGTCTGTTTAATGTATTTATGTCTAAACTAATCAGGTTAATGCAGATAAACGTCTTATGGAAGAGATATTTCCGTAGAGTCCGTAAAATGCACATTATGAGAGGAATCACTTCTGTATCTTTAACTGTATTATGATGTTATAAATGCTACATGACGTCAAATGAATGAATCAATATAAAATTAGTGAATATGGTGCACTGTTCATTGATTACCTAAGTATTATGGACGAAGATGAATGCCACACGCTCATGTTTTTTTCTCATCCTCTATTAGTTTGGAAAAATCCAACACAGCAGAGGGCAGTGTTTCCATGTTTATCTCAAGTAACAGTCTACAGACCGTGACAACAGACAGCCAACATAAATAACAAATAATTGAATATGTGTAGATTTTACAACAGGAATAAAACTAAAGAAATTGCTGAAGTCAATGGTGAGGTCAGGAGTTCAAAAAGTGTTCAGGAGCCTCTGATGTCTCATGCTGTATTATTTATTGACGCTTGGCCAAGGAGAATTAGACACTGGCACCTAGTCAAAGACAAACAATTAATATTGCCGAGGACCTCAAGGCCCACACGTGACCTTGTGTTACCTAAGGATAGAAAATTCCATAACAAAAATCACTTGAATATGTCTATCCAGGCAGCAGCTCAGTTTTGGTGTCCCTGATGTTACAAAAATGTAATCAGCACTCAAAAACAACAAGAAAATGACTGAAACCTTCTATGACTCCGATGACATCTGCATTATTCTTTGCAGTTATCTACTGGGGAGGGGCAAGCATGGAGAGAGACAGGAAAAGACTCAAAAAACTGGGGCCGGCTCTGTCCTGGACTGCCCCCTAGACTCCATAGAGGAAGAGGGGGAGAGGAGGATGTTAGCAAAGATGACATCCATCATGAACAGCTCCTCTTACCACCTGCGTGAGACTGTGGGGGCTCCTTCAGCAAGTTTAACTAAAGTCATGCTTTGTCTTCTTATTTTTTTGAAACACTGCAATATTGACTTTGAATAATACAAAGAAAAAAGCCAAGCTTTACATGGATGTAAAATATTTGTTTTATTTATCAGAAATAAACCAGTACAAAAAGGACATTTTTGAACACAAGCTTGTAGAAAAAATGTGACATTCAGGTGATAAAGAATTCTCTTCTTCTACAGAGAAATAATTGTAGTCTAAATTTCAGGACACTGTAGGTTTGTCAGGATGGTACTGAACCTGAAATCTGCTCACATTCTCTTTAAGTGATGGTTTCTTTTCTGGATATTATTTTTAACTTGGGCGATTTGGTCGTTTTCTAGGGATGAGACATATCATGTAAAACAATGAACATGAAATGACAAAAGACAAAAACAAGGACAAATATCTGACAACAGGTGAAAGCAACAGTGACAGTACTTCTCTCAACGGTTATGTTTGACACACACAGAGGGTTTTAATGTTTGGTCAGTGCTGTATTGGGGACAATGATGGCGTGAAGTTTTATGCTGCTGGACAGGTTCCAACGCTGACTGCTCCACTGACCAGGACAGCTTTGCTGAAGCTCACTTGGCTGTTATTGATGGTCAGGTTCCTCATGCAGCCCACGTAGGCCTTCCTGGTTGCAACGCCATCTGGGAGGAAAAGATCTGGGAGGAGGAAGAGTGCATCACATGATTAGAGAGATGTGCAGTCAGTATAACAGAAGAAAAACAAATGTGTTCCTGGCTCACCTGGAGCTCCACCAATGAACACGGGCTTCTTGGTATCTGTGGAGCTTGGGTTCAGAGGTCCCACAACATGGTTGACCTCAGAGTCCACATCCAGCTGGACAACATTGGCATCCCGGATCACTAAGATCAATGAGGACAGAAAAGAGTTTAGCCTAAAAAGTCCTGCATTTAAAAGTACTTAAGTACAAATGAGCAACTTGAAACCATGAAAGCAGAGTTTTAAAGAGGCACATCACCTATTTTACACACTGAAGGATATACTGTCTATTCTTTTGATGCCTGAACATTGTTTATATTCGCTGCCTGTCCGTACATGTGTTGTTGAACTCTTGGCTTTGAGGAAGCCACTGAAACAGATGTTTTTCTCATTTACATCAGTGAGTAAAGGTGATTTATTTTGACCAAACCAGAGTGATTGTTGGAAAGACAGTGGAACGGATAACATCATGTTTTTTTGGTGTTTCTGTCCACTTTGAATAAAGTTGCAAAGTTTACAAGGTAAAATTACCATTTTTGTCAATGGAGTGACACCTATTTCTGGTTAAATAAAAGCTTTATCTCTGTTCTGTTCCTTTTCATCACATTGTCACACACAGAATAAGAATCAGAGCCTGTCAGTGGTAAGAACAACAGCAGCCTGTTTTGAGAATATTTACACATCTGATTTATTATTTTAACAGTGAGTTTTATTTTCTTACTGTGCAGTTGGTGTTTTAGGATTATCTAGATAATCTAGTAAAATTACAGTTTCTGTCAGTGAAGTCTGGTCGTATAGAAAACCTTTAAGATGATTTCCTCAAACGTCATAGTTAGAACTCCTCAGTCTGTGAAAACAGCTGTAGAGTTTCTTCTATGGCTCTGGAGGGAGCTTTAAAAACCTCATAGTGATGTCATCAGGACGATCTTTACTTTGGCCTGGAGCCTGCACATTTGTAACAGGAAGCCTGCATTTTAAACCGTGGGAATAGACTTTGAAATAAAATACATGAGAATTCAGCCTCAATGGGAGGTCTAGTTTTATGTCAAAAGGCCATTGCTGAGTTGCATTATGGGAGGTGTAGGATCTCTCTGGAGCTTGAACCATATTAGAGTCTAAATGTCAAGATATTTAACATTTTAAAGAATAGTACTAAATCACTGGAGTACAGTAATTGAGTAAATCAGTCAGCGAGTGTCCAAAACATGATTTAAATCCTTTTATGAGTTATAGATTTGTTTTGATGACAATGTGGAAAAAAATCCAACTGTATTTAAAATCCCCATGTAAAGCATGACTTGCAGCATGAGGTTTATTTTTGGCAATGCTAATCAGTGAAAGGCAAAGTCACAGCAGCGCAATATTTGTGCTGACTTCATGTTGGTGCTTGAAAAATAATGATGGGCAGCTGAGGGCCTGAGCTGAGAGCTGTTACATCATTTTTTAATCCTTGGTTAACAGCGGCAAAACTCACGGTTTTGTGAATGGTGTGTGAGATCAAGTGGTCCTAGAAACGACTGACCAGTGCTGACAAAGTTAAGAGCCGTAAAACAAACTTTAAAAAAACAGTGAAGCTGTGCGTTGACAGCATTTCATACTGTGCAGAGGGCTGTGTGAAGCTTTCAACCAGGGTCTATAAAAGGTCTGTTGTGCAGCTCAAGCCATGACTTTGTTGAGTTTTTACTTTATTTTGTTATATTGATATGTTATATATTATATAATCATTTGTTATATTATGTCTGTATTTTATGCCTTATGCACTGCTGTTCAAAGATGTCTCCTCTATGAGGCTGCTACATAAACACATTTTTACTTTGCTTCTGCATTAACATCACTGATGTGACAGATTTAGCAATGTTGTAGTCAAGCCCAACTAAAAGTCATGACCAAGACCAGAGTGTATCAAGACAAAGACAAGACCAAGACTTTGAGGGGTTGAGACCAAGTCAAGATCAAAACAAAGGTATTGCGAGACCAAGGCAAGATCAAGACCAGACGGTATATAGCCTACTTACAGTAGGTAGCTAATATTCATGAAACTTCTTTGTGGTTTAGGGAACCACATTGTATTCCTACTCCCAGACAGTTAACAAATAAATCAGAAAATACACAGGCAATTAAATGATATCTCCACAGTTTTGGTCTTCAACTCAAATCTAGATTCCTCTTGGTCTGAGATGAGACCGAGTAAAAATGCAGTTGATTCCGAGACAAGACTGAGGCCTTTAAAAAGAGGTCTTGAGCCTGGTTTGAAGACCTAGACCGATCAAAGCACTACAACAATGTTATTTAGTATACTTGTTACGTACATGCAGAACCATTCAACAGAATAAAATGTTGAAAGGACATATCTGAAAAAATAAATCATAGCTATTGTTGACAACTTTTCAGCGTTCCTCTCTGTCTCTTGGCCTTTTGAAGCTTTATTTGACAGAGACAGCTGAAGAGTGACAGGAATGTGGGGAGAGAGAGACAGGGAATGACATGCAGGAAAGAGCCACAGGTTGGATTCAAACCCTGGGCTTCCACAGCAAGGACTGAGCCTTTGTACATGGGGCGGCTGCTCTACCAACTGAGCTAAACACCGCCCCTCTGTCATGATTTCTTTTAATTGGATTTGAGTATTAATTCAGAAGTTCTCACCAGTGATTCTGTGCCAGTTGCCATCACACAGACTCTGTCTCGGTGCCACCTTTGTGAAGAACTCATGAGACCCATCGTTCACAAGAACCACCACCTGCAAACACACACTAATGCTGTATCCACACTTTCTGAGGAGAAGATGCATTTTTGATGAGCATAACCTGACCTGAGTGTGCAGATGACTTACCTCCCCTTGATGAATGTATATAGTGAAATATCCGTCTGCTGAGCGCACATGCAGTAGCACCCCAGATGCCACACGGGGGCGCACCTCCATCACCAACTCAAACCTTAGCCCCAGGTCAAACGTTTCATCTGAGGGTGACAAAAGAGCAAGATGAAGTGACTTGTGGGTAGCTTATCCTCTCCGGACCTCACCTTTTTGTCGCATTAATCAGTCATGTTTCTCCGTGGTGTGTGCATGTGTGAAATTACTCTACTCGTCCAACAGCTGCAGCTCAGTTCCTCTGGGCTCTAGACCCCCACACCCCCCATCCTCTCAGCAGAGACCCAGTTTCACCACAGCTGCACTGAGGGTATCGCATTCCCTCGCCCAACCAAACTCTCTCCATGCACACGGAATGGTGAAAGACCAGAGGGGTTTGTGAGTTTTCCAAAAGGAAATCTAATGAGCCATGTAATGTGACAGATGTTCAGTTTGCAAAGAGTTGTGGATGGTGCCAAACACACATGGTGTTACATTTGAAAAGAAAGATTGAACACTTTAGTTTAAAAGCTGTTGGAAAAGGCCTGTGTCTTTTTTTCCCATTAAAAAATACTAAAAATGTACCAAGCACGATGTATCCTCCTTCCTCTGAGAAGTATGTTCCCGCCTCAGAGAATCCCTCGAAGCATGGAGTGACCCCGAAAGTCTCCACCGTGGAGGACAGCCACTGGCCGTCGAGCTGAAGGTTCTTCAAACAACCGGTAAAACTGTACGCAGAGTTTTTCTGAAGAGACGACACATATCATAATATCAACAAATAAAACACAATTCTCCAGTTCAATACATAGTCATGCCAGCAATTTAGCATAGCTAACTTTAGATAGATATGACTTTGACTCAGAGTCACCTTGCTGACTTTATGACTCTTTAAAGCTGCACTGGTCATTATTTTTACAATAACAATGGGTGAAATGACAATGTACAATGTGAAAGAAAACCAATACTGCTTTAAAAGAATCAGAGGATGTCTTCCTGTTGAGTTCTAAGGGGAAGAGGGTCACAATGGTGACTTCCTGCTGTCTGTGGGAACAGCACAGCTGGATGTCTGCCGGTATGCTCCGGAAGATTCCAAAGAGGTTATAAATTACAGAGATTTGTGAGAGCGTACTGTTTTATTCAGAGCAATAGACCTTCATAGAATATTCATGTGTTCCATTTGACCCATGCTGTGTGTCTTTAAAGTTAAATCTTTTCCAAGTATAAATCTGCACGACCACAGAGACATTTTTATTTGAGAGTGAGGCTCTGCCTCAGACTTCTGATCAAATAAACAGAGTCAGCATATTACAATTCATCCAGTCGTGCCATGATCAATCAGAACAATAATACAAAACTATCTGAATGTATGCACCTCAGTCTCCTCATATAGAGCACTTTGAATTCAGCTTTTCATATAGAACACTGCCCTTCAACATTAAGCATGTCACATTTGGAATAGGAGAGTGCATTGACGCCTCTGTCGCCTCACAGCAAGAAGTTTGTTTGAAAAGTGCACAGCATACTTAATGTTACATTTTATATGGTGTATATTTAATTCCTGAAGTGCCCTACATGAAATTCTCAATAGGAGGTGTAGTGCTTTATATGAAATGCAATGCATACATTCAGAAACTCCACACAGAGGTTCAAACCAGGAACCTCATGTCTGCGTTGGTTCTCTCCGCTTACTCCGGCTTCCTGACTGCATTCAATTGTCCATAGGTGTGAATGTGGGTGTGAATGGTTGTTTGTCTCTGTGTGTTAGTGCTGCAACAGGGTGTCCCCAGCCTCTCACCTAAATCCAGCTGGGGTCGGCGACTCAGAGGAAAGCAGTTATGGAAAATGGGTGAATGTATATTCAGTATATACATAGATGGATGTATCTGAGCTACATACAAAAGTAAACGTAATGCCTATTTGTATTCATATTTTGTATTCATATTTATATTTTATGGTACATTTTTTATAATATGATAAGTTAGACAGATGCACCTAGATCCAACCATCTGTGTATATGCAAAATATGATGTTATGTTTGATAAGTGATGCTTTGTATGAAATTAATTATGATGTGCTTCAAATGCACTGCATTTATTCTGATATTCTGTTACTGCTGTAATTGCTTAAATGCAACAGGTAGGGTAAGTCATGACTGGATGGATTGTGGGTACTTAAAAGAGCAGGGTGCAGGATATAAGGGCATCTAGTGTAATTGATGATCGTAACCCCCTCACCACACCCTTTGCTTCCTAGCATGAAACTATGGTAGAATGTAAAAGGCCCAATCTATACCAGTGCTTAGTTTGTCCATTCTGGGCTACTGTAGAACCATGGAGGTTCAACATGGCGCACTGTGGCAGACCTGCGGCATCTTTGGATAGAAAATGCTCATTCTATGGCCACAAAAATATAAGAATTCTGATTTTCAGATGCCTCATAAGCTGAGTTAAGTGTGGAGCTCTACATGCTTCTCGCCCTGACTGGTCACCATTTTGGACATGCAGCGCAGGTGGAGGGAGCACCGGTATTATGAAAAAGGAGTCAAGGAAGTTGCTGGAGCTGAATCAATAAGGGTGAATACTGCAATGTGCAAGTCTCAGTGTGCGTATGTTTTACATTTATATTTTCAAATGTTGGCGGTAAAATGTTGTGACAGTCATTTCTGGTAAGGTCACAACAGCCGTACACGAACTGAAACGACACTACCTTGCTGAAATAAGTGCACTATGCCAGGGGGTACATAGTGTAGACATTTAACACATACCGGAACATTCTTCTGGGCTCTCCCTGGAGGGACTCCTCCGACATAGATGGGACTGCTCACTCGCCAGGAGACGTCGCTTCCCTGAGCTCTGCCATCCAGCACTGTCAGCCCATCAATTATTAACCGGCCCATACTCCCATCATGGATAAAAATAACCTTCAGTAGGAGAAGAGGACAGGTTGTCACTGTAAAAATGGTTGACACATAACTTAACATGCATGCACCCATGTGTGCATACAGATTGAGAGAACTTACATTGTGCCATGCACCGTCATTGTATTTCTCCTCACTCCTGATTCTGACTCTTTGGTCTGCTACATTGAAGGTGTACACAAGCTTCCCATGGGCCAGGAAGAGAGCCATGAAGTTGTCCTCTTGGACATCAGATACATAAAAGATGAGGCCAAAGGACGAGTTGGTCTTCAGGGACAAGGAGAAGTGGGACCTGGGAGGTGGTAGGTGCATTTAGTCAAGCGTGCAGACAGAAAGAATTCTTTGAAAGTACATGTGCAGAGTGAGCTTTTGACCAGACGTGACCTCGAGGTTACTTGTAAAGAGTTCTTCGTGTGACATTACCTCTCAGAAAGGGAGTCTGGGAGTTCTGTGTAGTGCTGCCTGCTGTTGGCAATGCCGCCGTAGTGGAAGGCTTGGCGGGTGGCTCTGGGACTTGAGGAGAGGTAGCAGGGCTCTGCGTTCACCTCTGATGGCTCCTGGTCATCACTCTTGAGTTCCATCAGCCCCATAGGGAGGCTGGACTCCCTGCTAACCTGTGAGAGTATTTATTGGATGTCAAAATGGTCCAGATTATTGCACTCAAAAAATCCTCCATAAAATCATATCATATCAATCACATTACCTTGTGCGATTGGCTCTGTCTGCCTCCAGATGTGTGCTCCCTTTGCCTTGACAGCAGAGCAGCAGGGGGACGCTGGACTGGACACTCCTGCAGAGAGGTCTTGACATTCTCTGTGTACCGCTGGAAGTCCTCAGGCTCAATGTCCCGGTCCTGTCTATGGAAATACAGACAGAAAGACAGCTGCTCTCAACACTCCAACACGTCTCCATAGTAACAAATTCCATGTTCATACCCTCTTATTCTTTGCAGTAGTGGCTGTTCATTGGTCATTTACCTGTTGATGTAGGCGTAGCTGATGCAGCCTGTGAAGTTCTTGAAGCTGCTGCTTGGAGACCCTCCATAGTAGAAGGTCTTCACAGCAGAACCTGATGTGGATCTTGTGGCTGATGATGGACGTTTCTTGTCCTGCTTGTCTTTGTCATCCACCAATATTGAATACCTGAAGTGAACAGTACAATCAGTCAGTCATTGTTTTCTTTTCTAACTTCTACTTCCTGGTGATACTCAGGGTGGTGAACTGGATGTAACGTTCAATAAAGCCACATTGCTATGACAGGATTTCCCGTTTGTGCTGGCTCATATTGCCACACTGCCATATGAGTATGTTATTAATATTCAGTTTTATTAGCCCCACCTTTTCAGTCTTGTTTCTTATTTGCACATAACCATCGCTGGTCTTTCCATCAGCATGTGCATGCTGGATTACAAATTTCAAAGCAACCTACAGCCATGTGTAGAACTGAAATATCTCTGACGCACTCTCAAGCCAATCCAGCTATGAGCCGCTGAGAACAAATGAGCTGTTTTAAATACTCACTTCTGATGGTTCACTGAGGCCACTAAGAAGTGTGTCCTTCCATCATTGTATTGCTTCTTGTGTGATTTAACTCGCGTGCCTCTGCAGTTCAGAACCACTGCTCCATTCTCCAGGGAGATGCTGAACTCATCAGACTGACGTGAAGAAAAAATAAAAGGAAAACCAGTTTAGACCACAAGTAAGGAGAAGAACAAAAACAAAAACAAGGAAAATTCTTTTGTGTGATTTGTGCTTTTTTTTCACAAATTAATTCTTGTGATTGTCCAAAATCTTAAGTGTCATGTGTAGCGTTGCTGCAAATTGCAACCTACTGAATACCCCTCACCTCACCATCTCCTTCCTAGTGTGATGGAGAAACTACAGTGGCTGTGAAAAGTGTAAATAATGTGAAGGTCCTATCTAGAGCCAGTTTTTAATTTGTCTGTTCTGGGCTACTGTAGAAACATAGTGGTTCAACATGGTGGACTCTGAAGACCTGTAGATATTGAAGGTTCATTCTAAAGTAAAAAAAACATAATAATTCTTATTTTCAGGTGATTAAACACAAATAAAAACATATGAATATTATATTATATTATATATTCTCCTAAACGTTACACACTGGACCTTTAATGCTTTGAAATTACATGAAGAATATTGCATTATATCACTTTCTAAAATGTTGTAAAACTTTTCTCCATATGTATCAAGACATAGATTGGTGCATACCCCGTCACTGTGGTAAAACAAAAGTCCGCTGGGCTGCAGAGTTCTAAAGTTAAGTCCTCCCTCAAAGCTGTCAAAGGGTGAAATTTTTGCTGTGGATCCCAGGTAGCTCTCTCCAGTGAAATAGGCTTTACGGGACATCTGTCAAAATAAAAACACACATCACATTCATCACCTATTACCTTTCCAACCCCGCTCAGCTTACAGTTCAGTGATGGGAATATCGATTGTCTCATGTGAAAGCTGTTCAACTAGAACAGCCAATTATTATCTCTAGATTGAGAGTGAAAGTTTGTGTGTGTGGATATTTGTGAGACTGTGTGTGCTATCTACGCTTCATCCATCTTCGGCATTGACTTGTGCAGTGCATCATCACTGTCTGTGTGAAGTGGTGGAGGGAACACTTACAAAGGACTCCTCAGGGCAGCCACTGCTGATGCCAATGGTGCCAGGCTCCTCCAACAGGTTGAAGTCTTTTTTCTGGAACTGGAAACCTTTCACACAGCCTTTCAGGCCCATGGAAGCAGACAGCTCAGGCCTGTGGTGATACACATACTGTCACTATTATAAAGTGAAATTTCAAGCTGCACTATGCAACATATCTAAGTTTAAAACATCCTTCTCCTGGTGCCAGATTGCAAAGTGGGGCTTGTCCAGACTCTAAGGAATCTCTATAAACAGATGTGTGCATATGAATGCTAAATCGTTGTCAGACAATAGCTGCTGGTTTTCTTAGACTGGCCCTAAATGTTTACAATGAGTTGAAACTTTAAAATGAAAACCAAACTTTCTTTTTAAAGCTGCAATAATAATATACTTTTTTGGCCACTTGGGGGCAGAGGAAGTCTACAACAAACTAAAAACACATCTCTCATATATTAGTTTCGTAAGTTATAACACTTTAAGACGTTGCTGATATGTTGCTTTATTTACGCATCCAATACAGACAGCAACATTCATGTAGACCTGTTGAATGTAGCTCCCTTTTTAGATTTGAGAACAACAATGGCAGCTACTAAAGAGGTTAGCATTTTTAGAGTTTTCGACACCGAAGTCTTTTCTTGATGGAAAAGCTGTTTTCACCCTTCTTCCCGCTGGCTACAGTATGAATTTGAATACGTTATGTAGTTTATTGATTTGATTGGTTGAAGTTCGCCCATGACAGAAGAATGATTACGTCGCATACTTAACTCACCTAGATTTGAGAACGCTCGAGGGAGCTCCACCTATGTAGATATCTGAGAAAGGCAGAGTGGTTTTTGGATTCTCCAGAGATTTTATGTGGCTCTTGTCCACCAGTAGGATTACCTTCTTTGACTGATGGTAAATCACTGACACCTGTCCAAACACCGACAGTTATAGCAACCCGTAACACATTCACAAGTCCAAGTTGAAACTGTCAAACCAACTGAAAAAAAAGGAATCTACCTCATGGTATCGTGCATCATTTATCTGGAGCTTTGGTAAGTTCTCCTCTAAAAGTTGTGGCCCACTGCTGAAGCCAAAGTCATACATGAGGCGTAGAAAGCCATTCTTTAACTCTAAAAGGAAATATTTATCCTAAAACGAAGAAGACAAAATGAATTAGAATATGCCTGTGACATTTAAGCTGCAATGAATAATGAAGACTAAACATACTTCTACATTTCATCTTCAGTCTGGGGTCAAACAAAGGGTCACAGTGGAGCGACATTTAACAAATGATGTGTTTCTCTGGAGACTTACTGCGTTGACCATGAGGAAAAGAACGCCATTGTTTGCGACAGTTCGCACTGCAATATCAAATCTTGTGACAACACCAAATTTGCCCCTTCTCTCAATATTATTGATGAGTGCGTAGCCTGTTCCATCAAACAGGTAGCTGGTAATACGACTCTGAGAAAATGCCAACTTGTACCTGAGGGTAGAAGGAGAGATGATATTTAGGACTGAAAACGTTGGAGGTGACATATTGAGTGGTAAGCCCAGATGAGGGGGGTCAGTAGGGCCCAACATAAATTTGTTGACCTTGGGTCCGACAATTCAAATGTGTACCTGGGGCATGGTACTGATGTAATGACATCCATTTTGTGAGTTTCTTTGAAATTGTACAGGCTGATCACATCGTTGTTCAGTGAGCCCAACTCGATGCAGCCCACGAAAGGAGCAAGACTCAGAGGAGGTGGAAGCTAGTTAATTTAAAAAAAAAAAAAAAAATTAGGACAAAACAGATGATTCAATAAGGATTGATTTACATTAAACAATGTTTGTAAGAGGCATTACCTTCACATCTTGTGGGACACCACCAACAAAGAACACTATATCCTTGGGGTCGATATCGAACAGTGAGTCGGTGCCTGGAGCCTCGCCTTTCTGGATGAACTTCTGCTCGTCTGTGGAGCTCTGACTGGGGATGGTCAGGAAGACTTTGCCATGTCTGCCCAGCCTGCAAGCAAACAGTACAAACATACAGTCTGTGAGACAACGGAACATGTTTGTATTCTTATCGGACAGCTCTCTTACTTTTTGAATTAGCCAACCCTTTGGACTGCACAAACCTGTTGGAAATTGTTTCTTTGAACCACTTGTTTATCAGTAGGTCCGCTATCATCATTAGCATAATTACCAATTACAAATTACTTTATAGTTCCATTATAGTTAAATTATGAAGTTAGATGCTAAAGCACAGTGGTCCATGACGGGGGATGTGAAGGGGATGTAACACAGAAGGTGGGAAAATATTAGACAGAGGATGTTTCTCTGGACAGCAACCTGCAAAGAGATGATCTGTTTGTGCGAGTGATTCTTTATTTATGAGGCCTAAAATTCATCACCTCTCCACTTTGATGTAGTTGAAGACCGCGGGCCATTGGCTGACAGGCTTTGAACTCAGCGGGATCTCAACATCTTCACCGCCAAGGTTGTACACGAACACCAGGTTGTCATTCTTGATGGCCAGCCCCATGTAGTCTTTCCTTCCCTGTGAGCAAAACACAGCAGACAAACCTCATAGTATGTTTCATCATGGTGAGTTCATAACCTGCTCATTTTCCCATCAACGGTTGACCACTGTGGTATGAGTTTCCAGCAGGGAAATGATAATATTTGATGTTATTTCACCTTGAAATAACGCAGTTTCAAAAACACCACTCTACCAATAGGACTCCTGCTGAGCCCATTCTTTACAGTGAAAAGCTGTAGGCAGACAGCACCGCATACATTACAGTGGCAGTGAAATCACCAAGGTGAATTGTCGTTAAAGAGAACAGAGAGGCCTTACATCGGGTAGCTGCAGTGTTTCTGTGCCCCGGTGGGCAGGAGCTAACGGTATTTATGTAAATGAACTCCAACTTTGAAGGCGCACACATGCACTATTGTCACGGGCGTCTCTTGGAGACCTTTTCAAAAGGGGGACAACTGTGCACTTTCAAAGCCTGTCATTCTTGCCTCCATGATCACAACAAAGTATTCATGTCCACAAGCTGCTCCCTGCCTTTCATCTTTGCCCTGGGCCCCTGGGTGCGAGTTTGTGAAGTTTCAGCAGCAGATCTGGGCCACATACCCACCCTAAAACCTCCTTGATAACTAGCATCTATTCAACATGGAAGAATGTCACATACTTTAGAGTAGTGAGCTTAATGTTCCCCACAAATGCTTCTACTTTATGGAATGGCTCCCATCTGTATCCACTTAACATTCTTCCTGGTAGGCATTTGTTTTGTTTTTTTGCTCATTAACTCCAAATGGCAAAGCAAAGTTTTCCCAGGATTCCTCACATTTCTGTCTCCCAGATAGAAGATGAAACGATCCTCGATGGGGTCCTTGTCAGGATCCACCCTTATGAACAAGCTGATGGACGTCACTGTCTTCAGTTCTTCCAGGTTGCTGTGAGGATGAACCTCCACTGAGGACTGACCGTTGAACTTCATTGACACTTGGACCTGGGGTAGAACACAAACCAAAATGAGTTCAAACTTACAGTGAGCTGTTTTATGCCAGAAATTGAAACTCAAAAAGTGTTGCATGGAACATATTGAATATCCCAAGAAAGAAAGCTATTTGTTAGCTATTAGCATCTATCAAGTGACTGACCTTAAATAGAACCACATGATGTGTATTATTATACTGTTGTTATAGTGTCTGGTGGTAAAAGGTTCACACATGCGATAATCTGATGCGATTCAAACGGTTTGCTTACAAATTCTAAAGAATACTTATCTAAATCCTATGGTTTTCAACAATTTGTTACATGTGTGAGCCATCATGAGATTGTGGTGTGTGTACTGTACACATCCTTGATGGTTCAAAAATAGGAAACTGTCTTAAATAAGCATATATGAGCATGTTCAAAGTCATGAACTAACTTTCTTGGCCACACTCCTGGCCTGGGCTATGAGCTCTCTGATCCTTATGATGTTGGTGGTCACGTTGTTCACAGGCTTCTTCTCCTCAACAACCTTCAGCTTGTCCAGCAGCTCAGGAACGAGCACATTCAGGTTCTCCACTAGAAATTAGATTGAATGAAAGGAAACAAGAAAGTGAACACAACATACATAAAGAAACTTGTGAAAATACTAAGACATTTAAATGGTTTTGATGATGGTCATGATACCTGCTTCCCCGGCAGACCTGACGGCCTGCTCGTAAGCATCTGTAGAGTATTCGTTGTTTCTCATGTTGTTGGCCCACTCCTCCACCTTGGTGGTGATGGGGGTGACAGTTTCAAGAACCTCTGTTGAACGGTTGAGAGTCTCCCCAGCCACCTTCAGGGTGAACTCCAGTCGCTGTGGTGTTCTGTCTGTAAATGGATACAGAGGGTGAGAAAGGTCTTTTGGTTGATGGTGAAAAGTAGCCTGATGTCAGTTCTTAAAATGGTCAGCTCATCTAAATATCTAAAAAAGTCTACTTGTCTTGTCAGAAACAGTGTCCCTTGACAACATACAACCCTGACTGTGAGCAGGAACTATTTTTTATTTGGAAGAAAGTATTTCTGAGACTGTGAATTATCCACACATCCATTATCTTAAAACCTAGTATTGTCTTACCTTTATGAATTCCACTGATACCCTCCACTATTTCTGCAAGTTTCTGGGTGTTCTTTTCCATGGTCTCTTTGGTTTCCTCAATGTATTTCAGCTTGTCAATCACCTCGCCTTCTACCTCTGTTACAGAGATACAGTAAAAGTCAGAGGGCCATCTGATAGTGACACATTAACTATAGAAACACTGATATCTCACTCTATGAAGGCCCCATACCAATTTGTTCTGAATGTAATGAAACAGACTCCTTGAAGACGTTGTCGCTCTGCGTTACAAGGTGATCGAGCTGCACGTTGATCCCAGTGATGGCCTGAAACACAGAGCACGTAACAAAAGCTACAGAACGCTGACGGGAATCACAGTGGATACACGCTGTGCGTTATTGTAATATAACGTACATCTTCGGCTCTTTGGGATAAGTCGAGGGTGGTGAGCGAGGTGATGTTGGCGTCGTCGACGTATTTCACGATGTTGTTGTAGACGTTGGCGGCACTGATGGCTCTCTGCACAAAGCCGTTGGCATCGCTCTCTCTCAGATCCCTGAAGGGAGAGAATGTGATAGATCTGAGCGATTTTATATTACACATAATAGCATGAATGCTCATGGAAATCTCTACTAATCAATATTTTTATATTAACAATGGATCAAATGACTTGGTGTAATGTGAAAGGGGTTTCTCTGTGCTCTCCATCTGCATTCTGGGTTTCTCTCTCCCAAGCAGTGTGTATGTGGCAGAGTGTCTGGCTGCTCAGGTCTCAGCAATCTGTCTCTAATCCAGCAATTACTCCTACCATAAAAGCCTGGTCCAGTCACCACTCCTGTACCTCTTGGGTGTCTACTGATTTACCAGTGTCACTCTGTGTGTTTGACTGCAAACTTAGCACTTTCCAACTGTTTCAATCAGCCTGTTTTGAGATTTTGATTTGGACATGAGGCTTAGTGCATCAGACAGGTGGTATAGCTGTTTTCACAGATCTAATAGTTTAACACAGAATGGTGTCTCACTCTTCCAGTTCGTTGGCCTGTTTCTCCAGCTCCTCTGCGTGCTCGTCAGCCCGCTGCACCAGATCTCTGTCGGCCAGTGAGAGACGCTCGGTCTTCTCCGTCAGCTTTTGGATGGCGCCATCAATCGCCGCGTGGTACTCTGTCACGTTCTGTGCGCACAGATGTACACATACAGACACACGGATACATACACAGAAATATTTAATTTACTATTTGCAAGGACATTTCACTGCTACATTTATGTCCCATTATCGGCGTCTTGCATCATGTGGACACACACACACACACACACACCTTCGAGCTAACATTGTTACCTCAGGATGATTGTAATCCCCCACAGAGTAACTCAATAGAGAGCTAACGGACTAAAAAGGGAGAGCTGTTTGAGAACACGGCTTATTCAATCTCCAGCAATCCACAAATTGCTTCCAAATCAAATTGGCCAGCTTCAGAATCTGACAGGGCTGCGTCTCGGGAATCCATTTCATGAATAAATTCAATGCAGGCTCTGAGATATTGCAGCCCCATATCAAAGTCTATTAGATTATGATGTGTACTCCCTCATTCAGCGAACCATAAAGAAAACCTGAGCATCATTGCACAGTGGGGGAGCCAGACAGTTTTTTATTGTCACCCTTGACCCCAGCTCCTGACAGTCATTGGTCCTCACAGTCATGTAGGCCTCACCTGCACTATAGCATCCGCCTCAGCCACTGTCCTCTCCGTGTCAGAGATGAAGCCTCTGGCTGCATCCAGTGTTTTCATGACAGCGGCGTGGTCCTCATCCACCCTCACCTGCTTTGTCTGGGGGCACAAAAATGATAAAAGTTAGCCACAATTCAAGATTCAGAACTCATTCCAACACTACTGTATCATTTCACACCTTTATTAGGTAATACACTAGATATGAAACGCGGAGGTGGATCTCCAACTGGACTCGAACAGGGTGACGTTGTTGCCCTAGACATGTTTTGTGTCAAGGGCCTGAATCTGTTCTTGGTGAACAACAACTTCCTTTCATCCGTCTCAGCATTGTGTGCAGCATCTCTGCTGGTTGCTTGGCAACCTCATGGCAGCAACAAAACTCTGGGAGGTCACTTCTGTCATCTGTTGTTCACCAAGAAATAGATACAGCACATAAACTTTCTTTTATGCTTCCAGGCATATGCTAAGCAAAGATACGCTAAGCTAAGCTAATTGCCTCTGGGTCCAGACATTAATTAACTAAACTAAATTGTGGGACAAAGTTTTAGCTTTTATAACTTTTTAATTACTAAGTTGTAAAACTATAACTCAGCTTGCCCATCTAGGTGTGGACGTGATGAATACTGCATAACAACAACATCCCCGGTTTGATAATTTCACTGCATGACTGAGTATGACACAATGATGAGACATCGGACTGGCTGTGGTAACACAGCAGTGTGTGCGCACTGTGGCTGCGGCTGGTGTCGACCAGTCTGTGCTGAGGCTAGGAAGAAGCCCAGATTAGAAGAGGCTCCATGTTTGGTTAGTGCACCATTCATGGCATTGATTTACAGCAGAGACCCTGATCATGGAGATCTCCATTCCTGATAACACACACATATACACACACAGAATTCAGCAGCAGCTGTTCTGCTGGACAGCAGACCCGTAATGTCAACCAGGGCATGACGACCGGGCCTGGATCACAACTTCCTGGATCCAAATTCCAAACACACGTGATTTTACACCGTTGTAAATCAACAAATCCGTTAAAGTACAGCACATAAACTCAACGAGTGGAAAGACTGTACTGAGTGTTTTCTGCACTTCTTAACCCATTTATGACAAATCATGTGTATTTACATCACTGCCAACCATTTTCCTTGGCATACACGTATGTTTGGATATGTCTGCTATCTGGCAGGCAGCACATTGTTTCTACATCTCACTCCAGTTGGAACTTACAAAAGTTGGAAACATGAAATACTGCAGGTAATCCACCACGTACATGTAAATGTTGTGATGGATTACCTACAGAGGATACTTTACGTCTCTTCACAGTGATCTTTGTACCATGAAGAGAAACTTGTCTTCTATGATGTGCATCTCTCTACCAAGATTCATGAAAATCAGGCTTTTACCGTTATCCTGCTGACAGACAAACAAAGTTATGATAGCTTTCTCCATTTTAGGGGTCAGTCAGACTTTCATGTTGTACAAAGCATTAAAGTTGTTGGAGATCAACTCCCTGAGGAAGATCTCTTTGTTGGAATAGAAGGAAATCAGGAACATCTATGTCTGAAGGCTCAGTTTCCTCCTCTTGGTGCTGTCTTTCTCAACATACTCTCCCTTCTGCTCTCTGACATAGTGAAATGGAGAGAGTCCATTGCCATAACAGTGTGGATTTGGTGTTAACCAACCTTCACCCCCAAGCAAATCCACTGATCGTTGTGAGCTAATTTAAATACTGCTATCACTGAGCCTTTAGGGTGATATTTCTGTTGCCAGTGAGATTGCAAGACAGATATAACACAGTATGTATCTCTGGCCATATTAAGATAGATTTATATTAAATCCTCCTGCGGTATATATCTCTATGCGGTATATCTGTTATCAGTCAGTGTTCTGTTTCTGCCTCCTGGACGTGGATAAGATGAGTCTCCTCTGTACACTTACAGTAATAATTCTGTGTGTTGGCAGGGAGCTGTATCATGGGAAAGTCAATGTGTGTAGGCTCTGGATATTATCATGGGAAAAGAATTAGCATTGCAGCACTGCTCCCCCTGTGCGGGCCTCCTCCGAATCTAACAGTCCTAAACTCCCATAGATGGTTTTGTGTTTCTGTTCTCAGCACTTAAATACCACAAGTAACAGACTTCTCTGACATGCCTGACAAACGACAACTAGATATCTCTCTCACAGCCTTTTGCAACTGCTCAGTGCATACTAATGATAGGCTCTTGGGTCCAGGTACTTGGTGTTTAAAACATTGTGCGAGGAGATAAAACAGAGAGCTCTTAGAGGAGGAACTCCATGCTAACTGTCTAACAGGACTGATGCTTTCATGCTGACAAATGCAGAATAAAAAGAAGGAGAGATGAGAGAGGGGAGTGGCACTCAGCAGGAGTCTGGGAGTGGGGGGATCATGGGAAATCACCTCACTCCTCTGGAATTTGAGGATGCTGGCTCTGTTCCTGTTTTCTGTCTCTTGGACGGTGCTGGCTGCTTTCTGGAGAAAGCCCTCGGCGTTGGACAGCTGGGTGGAGAAGCGGGACAGAGCCTCCCTGACAGGTGGGAGGCGGCTGTCTGTGATCATCAACTTCTTCTCCAACTGGCGAATACGTCTCAGCACTGAAATACAATCAGAAACACGAGTCGTTACTTTACAGTATCATCTTTGACGCCACGGTCTGTTACTGAGTGAAAAGCAAACATGGGTTTGTGATTGGACCCCTAACCTGCAGACCCAGTGCTAAATATGTACTGTCTCTGTGTATGTATCCGATATGTGTTGTGTTGAACTACACTCTTTGGCACTTCCACATTGGCTTCACGTCACTAAATTTATAAAATGAATTAATGAGAAAATTTAAAAAGTGACAAAGTTGGATGCCATGACATTAGATGTTATCTCCTGTCTTTTATTTGGCGCCACCATCTCACCATCCTGGTTTATGAGCAAATACCTGCAGAACTGATCAGCCTCTACTGGATTTCATTTTAAATGCAAATTAGCACATTTTAGCACGCTAACACACTAAACTAAGATGGAGACCATGGCATACTATTAGTAGTATGGTAAAATGCTAAACCTGCTAAATATCTGCATGTTAACATGTTTGTTGTAAACATGCATGCATCCATGCAAACATGCTTTTTGGGACAGATTTGTATTTCAGCAGAAACAGATTATTATTTCTCTCACTCAATCATGCAGTCGACTACATGATTGGCTGTTTCTGGCCGTCCCTTCTGGCCATCCAACTTAAAAAAGAAACACTGCAGCTGTGTTGGAACTTTGTCGTGGCTTACAAATGAAAAGCTGAATTTAGAAGCAATAAAACACATACTTGCTTAAATTAATACTCTTGTGGGTTTTACTGCTACGGGCTACAGTATCTACTGCTTTGTCTGGGTACTGGCAGCTTATAGTGGATAATGAGGAGCTAAAGATAGCAAGTTTGACTTTATAACTGCTCTGAATTTTCTGGAGACATGTAATCTTTGGATATGAAGATCAGTTATACAATTCCATGAGTGCTATGTCAATGAGGCTAATAAGAAACAACCAGTGTGTAGAGCATGTTTCTGCATATCTCCTCACAGTCATGCGCTTCAGTCGACTCGTCGGTGGCGATGGGCTCTCGCGGGGACAGATCAAGTTTCCTCATCCAGGACACCATTCCCTGCGCCACCTCAGTGTTCCGTCTGATCACCTCTGGATCCACATCCTGGTGAACACTGTACAGCTCCCAGTCATGGATCATCTCTGTGAATGAACATTAACACGCATATATGGGTGTTTTAATTATTTATTCTCTCCTGAAGAGTAACCTTATGATTGCAGGAAGAGACTCTGATAAATGAACGAATGAATCAGTTGCACTTCAGCTGTTTGATACCTTCAATGCGCACGTTGAGATCAGTGAGGTTTGTGTTGAGCTGCTCAGCCTGGGTTAAAGTGTCCAGTGTGTCATTATCCAGATTGTTCCCCAGAGTCTTCACCACACTCTCCTGGAAAAACCACCACACAAACTGATCAATGACACGTCAGAAAGTGGCTGAGGTCACTTGACTCTGAAGACTCTCATGTATCTTGTACAAAGTCTAAATAATTGGAACATGTCAGGTTTAACTTAGTAGGCTGTGTTATGTTGTCAAATCCCTGCAGTGTAAGTCAGTGTAGGATTTGTTGGCATTCACGTGTTAATAAATGATGTGTGCCGGCATTTCTGTGAAAACTTCTAAAGCCTTCTCTTAAATGGTTAATGTGCATTAAATGAAAGATGAAAGCATCACTGACCGATTCTCCCAGCTGTTTGATGTCCAACACTACAGCTTCTGTGGCCTCCTTCAGCTCCCCAGTCTGGGCCTTCATCATAGAGGACTTGTTTCTCCAATCTTGAAACTGAGTCTGGGATCAAAGCAAATGGATCCAATTTATAGAGCACATTATAACAGATTAGAAATGGTGAAAAGAATGTGTAAAGAAAAACACAAACCTCAGAAACAGGATTGGTTTGTGAACTGCATTTCAAGAATGATTGTCTATTGTGTTTAATTTAGTTAAAAAATGTCTATATTTAAAGCTGGATTAATCTTTTTTTGGCCACATAAAGCCAAGATAATAATATAAAACTTGTTAGTGTTAGTTAGTAAACTATTTCCTTTTTACACATCCAGCAGGCACAAAGCAACATTAGCATTTATACAGTATGTACTCTCCTTTTAGCTCTGTTTTTTATGGAGACCACCACAGGTCTGGTTAATAAACACCCAGCGTGGATTGTTAAACCTTTTTGGATTCACTTTAAGTGGCTTGGTAATTGGTGATCTTTGAATAGATTTCCACATTGGTTTTGTTTTCCCTAAATGACCCCTGGGGGACTCCATAATTTTGGTTTCTCACACCTCCTGAGAAAAGATATATTTAGCTAAATGTTGCACTGTGTCCAAGAGGTGTCTGAAAGCAGTTAAACTGGCCCCAATTTCCATTTACAGGCCATTAAACCAAAACAATAAGCTAAAACAGGCTAATAATATCCGCAGAGTCCCTATAAGTGACACTTCCCACATTGCTGTTTGATCCATTGTTCATCTAAAATACTGACTAATGCAAATTTAACTTAATGCATGTTGTAATTCTATTTGTGTGTTTGTACCTGCAGTCGATGAGCCGTGTAGTTGTAATATTTGAGCCTGTCATTGGCAGCAGCACCAGTGGATATGTTCAACACTCCGACTTTCAGCTGGTCCAGTGTCTTATTCGACAGCCGCAAGTCCCCAATCAGATGCCAAATGCACTCATCACAACCTAAAAAGCAAAGAACCGAAGTGCATTACAGCGTTACAGCAGACTTGAACTGTAATTTCAAATAATTAGTCTTTTTTTTTTAAGCAGTGGAGTCTCTGCTACAGCTGCCACTTACTGGTGTTGCACAAGTTGACGGTTGCAGCCTCGAGCAGGCACTCTCCTGTGTGCATATCACAGTGGCCGCTCTCACAGTCACACTCTGTAAAAAAAACAGATGCGTATATAATACATCACACAGTGCCAGCCTATAGTTCTGATCAGCTGGAAACAGGTCAGTGCAGTTATCAAACATACAGTATACTCAGAGCCACAGATGGTGTTTTGGCTTGAGGCCTGCACATCTGTCTTGTGGCCTCTCTTGTGTGGGACTGATGGTTTAAGCAGCTGTATGTATGTGTGTGTGTGTGTGTGTGTGTGTGTGTGTGTGTGTGTGTAGATTTGGGCTACATGGTGATGTCATCCAGCTCTCCACAGAGAGTCTCCGGCCACAGGGTCACAGCTCTCAGCAGATGCTTCTCTGACATCATGTGCACTACTGTGTTAGTGGGTGTGGGAACGTGAGTACTCGCTGCTGCCTTTTCCTCTGGGAAAGCTTTATCTGCATTGAATGTTCTGACCAAGAAAACATTTTGCACGACGTATGACGGACAGATGACCTACTCTGGCAGCCGGAGGCGCTGTAGTCCCAGAAGCCTGGGAGGCAGCGCTCGCAGTAACGACCTCCGGCCCCCGGGCGGCACGGACAGCTGTGTGTGAGAGGATGACAGGTGGAGCGAAAGGAAGCTGCTCCGCATTCACACCTTCGACAGCCCTGACAGCTGGAGAAACCAGAGTAGCCCTCCTAGATTACAAGAATGAAGAACATTGTTAGAACCCAATATCTAGTCTAACTATCAAGTTAGACTAGATAGTTCCAGTCTATTATGTTTTGGTAGTTGTTGCTATAAGTTCTATGAGTTATGAGATTATCACATGGACTAAAGAGGTATGGCAACAATAGACAGGTAGGATGTCCCTTTCACTGAGCGGTGTAGAAACACTGTCAGAAAAGAGTCGCATATACAAATGTAATCTCCACCAAAACTCAATAAAACTCAGTGATATGTCATTTCCGGCTCTGGGTCCGGACAGGACAGAGAATGGGTGCAGACCTTGGTCCACCTATTAGTGACCTGTGCACTACAACTATCTCAAGCACTTCTTCTTCAACTGACACTTCAACTGCTTCCATCTGTTGTACTTCAATCGACAGTTCAGTTACTTTCGTACTCTTCCATCTGTTTTGAGTTAACTGAGCAAACTACAAACAGCACCAACAGCATCAATCTTTAAAGTTTGCACTTCAACTGACACCTTAACTCCTTTCTACTGTCTCCAATGTCACTTGAACACATCTCTCCGTCTCTCAAACAGACACGGATCAAAATAAACGTCTTTGTTTTGCAGTGTAGACTGCGAGCCAGGCAAACATGGAAGCTGGGTACATTAAATAAACTGAGCCAGAACACAACAGGTAGAGTATCATAGTGACATAGTGACACTTCAGGCTGCACATTTCAGGTGTTTGACAGGTCTGATCACCGGATTGGCCACTGTAGCGTGATGTCAGGTTGAATTTATGCAAAAGTTGAATCTGTCTCTCTAAATGCAGGACACCCACTCAAATGATCATTTTCGCTGCAGCAGCAGATTTGGTCTGAATCAGGCCTTAAACTGACATTTTCAACTGCTTTCATCTTTCGTTCTTTACTGGACAGTTAAGTTACTTCCATATTCATCAAATGAGAGTTCAACTGTTTTTAGCACTTTCACTTTAACAGCTCAGGGCTGTCATTAACCTTTAAATGACACACAGCATCAACAGCTTTCAACTCTTCACACTTCAACTGTCAGTATGTCCGACTGATCGTGTTTCTTGGCCCATCAAACTTCTTTGAATTCTCTGCATTCCCAGAACTCAGCAATTGATCTGCATAGTACAAAGCCATAAAAATAAGACCCAGGTTGGAACTGAGATAATCGCTTAACTCTGGTTCACATGAAACCCCCTCAGCCTACCAGAAGAAATACCAGTTGGACAGAGCAAAGTCACATGGTTCCTCTCACCTCGCATTGGTCGCAGAGTCTCCCGGTGACGCCCGGCTTACAGTGACACACTCCGGTTCTGTCGTCGCATGAAGAGGTGCCACATTTATTGCACTCGCACTCTGCGACAGACACAGGTCACATGCAAAGATGAGAACATTAGAGGTCAAATGATGTCACAAGCATGGTGGAGACGGTTATTTTTGGACTTGCAGGGCCTCCAAAGGCATATGGTAATCCTTCATCCTGAATTGTGACCTTGTCTAGTTTTTCCACTGAACAGCTTCAGGAAGATACAAAGTAGAAAGAGCAACAAACAAACTCTTGTTGCATTATTATATGACATAACTTTGATGTCAATGAGACGGAATACAAATGAATATGTGGCTAAAGCAGATCATTCATTGAAGCTGACTTCAGCACAGTGTGACATATCTCAGGTCATCTTCAGCTATTGAAGATGGAAGAATGCTGAACTGTTGTTGCTGTTGTATAAGAGGAATGTTCAGCAGCCTGCAGAAGCAACTGTGTCAACAAGCTCAACAAATTTAGATGTCAGGCTTTGTTGCCGGATTAAGAATTGTTCAGGTTTCGTAGAAGATTAATCGACAACAAAACCTTCCCACAAGCAGAACCTTTGGACATGGACGCTCTTCTCAACATCATCTTTCAAGTACGGATGAAACGTCTCTTGAATGAACGTCTAGTCTGTAGGAGTTCACTCGTTTTCCCCACCTCTGCAGTTCTTGGCACTGATGGCGTCGCCGTAGAAACCTGGGGCACACCTCTCACAGTTGGCGCCGGCGGTGTTCCCCCAGCAGTGCTGGCAGTGGCCCGTCACGTTGTGGCACTCGTTGAAGATCAGGTTAGGGTCAGAGTTACCATTACAGTCACACCTCTTACAGGAATTACCAATGGCCATCGGGTTGCCATAGTAACCTGGAGCACACCTGGATGGGAAGAATATGTGTGCCTGTTACTATGAAAGTTTAGGAAAAATCCAACTTTGGAGACTATCTTTAATTTTCAGTGCAGGCTAGGGAGACTTTTCATTGAATTTGTTTTTTAGTAAAATTGTAAATGTCTTGTTGGGGGACAGGAGCATCCACTGGAGAACCAATCACTACCTCTGCATTCACATATTGATTCAGACTAGAAAATCTGTGTATATGTTTGTAGAAACAGTAGTCGTGTGTGTGGGTTGACCTGTCTTTGTAGGTTTCAAATTTAAGCTTCAACTTTAAGTTGCACCACCAAATAACAAAATGGACCCACAGTCATGCTTTTGAGAAGCTGTCTCAGCACTGACCTCTCACAGAAATGTCCGGAGTAGCCCTCTTGGCATTTGCACCGCAGAATGGTACTTCCTTTGTCACAGCGTACTGCGAAGCTGGCCGGACACACAAGGGGGGGAAAGTATTTGAGACATTACCCACTGCTTGCCAACATGCAGTCTTGTGGCTGCACACAAACAAGAATGGACGGGCTTACTTGTTAGAGGGGACGGAGAGGGGGCAGGCGCAGGGTCGGCAGGTGTGACTTCCGCTCAGGCTGGGGGCCAGCATATAGCCATCTTCACACATTTCACAGAAATCACCTGTACTGTGGTCCCTGCAGTTCTGAAAGGGAGATTGTCATGGACATGAAGTGAACTACATTCTGATACTTCACTGAATGATAATCAATGTGTGAAAACTTACTATACAAACGCCGGTGATGTCATCACAGTAATCGGCGTGGCCTTTGCAGTTACACGGTAAACATATGTCTTGTGCGCTCAGGAAAAATCCTTTTGCACACACCTGCAGCGGGAACAGAAATATACATTCTTACTTTGATGAATAAGTAAAACAGTAACATGAGCTCTTTGTACTGCAGCTATATTCTGTTTACTCCTATTATGCAAAGTAACATCCTACTGTATAAGCATGTCTCATCTGTTGCAGGTCTTCCAATAACAATGTTGTATGATCTGTGTTATGTTCAGCTTCTTTAAGACAAAAAAAAGTTAATTCATGTTCATTTGTATTGGCCAAAGTCACATACAAGTTGCAGCCAAGCGGCAACCTTGTGAAAGGTGAAACCAACACAGAAGTGCCATTCTTTAAATGTTCATTAGAGGCTGGTTACAGAATGAGTCAGTCTCCATAAGTCCCCATGTTAAAATGTCCAACTCACCTGTTCAAATTATATTAAGGCTTAAGGTTATGCAGCATTAACAGAGTGGTTGATCTGATTGACAGGTGGGTGCCATTACAAGAGGTTTAAGTTACCAGGCTTCCACCCACACTCCACGTCTTTTTGGATTAACCAAGAGCTGGTAGAGGCTGGACTGCCAAGATTGCGAAAGCCAGAGCCAAGATTGCGATGGCCAGAGCCACCACACTCACAAGTTTCACAACAACACTTCTGTGGGTGTGTCACAGAGACTGTCCATGTTTTATACAGTGTAAGGTCTCTGTGGGCTTATACGTCTACAACATTAACTACTCCACACACACAAAGGCTGTTTTGGCTCTTAAAGGGCAGCAGTTAATAAAGAAATGTTTTCAGAGAAATATACTATATCTGAATGTACCCCTAATGCATCATTTCAGACATTCTGATCTTGCAGTTTAACTCCGATCTAAATGTTTCTTCAAACATTGTCTTGTGAGGAAATTCTTCCCTCCCATTTACAGAATGTCATTTTAAGACATGCATCCTGTCTGATGTTTGTTCACCGGGGTTTCTCAGGATGGTGTGATGTCAGAGTTCAGAGCCACACACACACACACACACACACACACACACACACACACACACACAAAGACGCACACATGGTGCCCTTTGAACATCTTTGATCGTTTGAAGCAGCACCATTCAATGAGGCGTACAATGGCACTTTGTGTTGGCAGTCTGTAAGAACTAGTTTGACTAGAAATAGTTTGACCTTCTTGTTCCACTCAGTCAACTGGACATTGATTCTCCATACAGCACAGTGCAGAACATGGAACATTCCACAGACATACAGCACAGTGTGCTTACTTACAGCACGATTTTCCTTTGATTTATTCACAGATGGCTTGTGAGACAAAGACATGCTTCTATAGTCAGCTATAATGTGAAACATCCTGTGAACAGCAGCGCTGATTCTTCATGCAGACTTTCCCGTGGCTTTCCTGACCCACAGTGCACATACGCTCATACCAGGCCCATCCATCATTACCATGTAAATGCTCAATGCATCAACGTTCCATGTAAACACATCCTGAAAACGCAAATAATGATGTAAATGGGTTTGGTGCTTACACGATAATGATAAAGGTTTTGGTCTCAAATGGTGTCCAAGCCATTAGGAGTAATAAACCACAAGTTTATGGAAGAAACACTGAGATTCTGACCTATTTACCATTTGTAAAGCCACTTAAAAGAGTTTTGAAATGGTTCAGGCCTATTAACTGTGTGACAGTCTGTGATGGGTCAAACAGCTGCAGTGTGTATACACACAGGGCAGGGGGTTGTGGGTTAGAGAGATGCAGCAGATGGTCTTGAGGTAGGACATGGACTCTTTAGACTCTTCTAAAACGAGAGGAATGCATCTCAAGTATACAACCTAACAGCTTGTGGAATAACATTTCTTCTGCACGTTTGGATGACTTTGTGTTCTAATCGCTTACATTTCCAGAACCTGAAAGGAAGAGTTCAGCATTTTGGGAAATGGCCTTTCATTTATAGAGTGTGATGAGAAGAACGGTACTGCTCTCATGTCTGTCATTAACTATGAATCCATTGTCAGATTGTGGTCTGAAATTAAAAAGTTGTCCATCCAAAGTTAAAAATATGTCTACCAACATATCTAAAATACATAAATTACAATGATGTATCTCATATATTTGACCTACATATAAATTTTAATATAAAAAGAATAATTTATGGTTTTGGGGGCGTTAGAGCTACTTTTTAAACAGCAGTTTATCTTTCCACCCAATACATTCCAGCTAGATTACTAAAAAAGCTCTGATAAACACACTGTATGCTTAGCCCAGTGCCAGAAAGACAAAGTTACGAAGACCAAAAACTGAGTGAATATTGATTTACATCAGTTGGGTATCCAGACTCCAAATCAATGCTAATGTTGCTCCATACCTTCTGAATGTGTAAATAGGCAATTATCTGCTAACACATTAGCCATACACTTGATAGGGGGTTAATATGTTGATGCCACATAGAAAATGAGTCACATAATGAGTCAAGTTGCTTGTGTATTACTGAAATAACATCATCCAGAACTACCATGTTTGCTTTTACATGAGTTAGCTTTGGGAAAATAAAAATGCTTTAAACATAACCCAAACTGCCAGAAATTTTAATCTTGAATTTTTCAGATTTTGGTAATGCTTGTGTTTAGTTTCCTCCCTGTCGAAACTGTACATGTTGTTTTTCTGTCTAAATAATTGCTGCTAACCTGAGACGTGCTAGCCTTGCTAGCATGAAACCACTATTGTTTACTGATTGCCCTCCATTTAATCATTATTTTTTCTTTCCATGGCCTCCAGTTTGAGGAACAAGATACAACATGCACATTAGTGAACTTCAGAGTTGTTGGTAGCCATACATTTAGCTTTAGACAGAGCCAGGCTAGCTGTTTACTCCCCAGTTTATAAGCTAGGCTAACTAATCCTTACATGATAGGAGGCTGATATCAATATTCTCATCTTATGCTCAAAACGACAAACCCTACAACCATTAATTTGAGACAAATTTCTCTCGGGAAATAGTCCTGTAATACTGAATCTGAAGTTTGAATAAGAATTTCATTTCAACATGGTGTTTACTTAAATCAATCCCTAACTGTTATGGAAATTGACATTTGCAGCCTTCTACCATCTATGAGCACACTCAGTAATGTGAACTATTTCTGCAGCCCTCTCACTGCGCCCACTACAGTGGAGAACAAAGATGACATTCAACATCTTATACAGCCTCTCTGTTTTCATGTGAAGCTGTCTTTTCCAGCGCCCTGCTCAGGCCTTTCAGTATTTTCCAGTGTATTTCCTGTGTGCTGACTGAAAACCTACAGGATAGACCGTAAAGCTGTATCTCTGCGATAGAGAGTCAAACGCGTAGAGCTAGTATCAAGCTCAAAAACAGGATTTGGCTTTACAGATGAGTGCTGTCCAAAGTCAACACACTCTCTGGGCATGTAGCTCTAAAACTGTGGCCATGCCCTCTCTCTGCAGTGTGCACAGTGGTGGGAGGCCTCTTTGAGAGAGCTGGATCTCTACTTTTAGATTTTACTTTTAAATTTGATTGATCCTTTGCTTGTTTTCTCTGTTTTTCTGCACAGTACATCTGCCTGCATGCGAGTTTTCACAGAGTGGGAGAATTAAGTGGATTAAATGTTGATGCTTGAAGGTTGAATATCATTTCCTCTTTGCCTCCCAACTGGAGCTGGCTGATGTACATATTGCCCTTGAAGAGGGGTTCAGCCACTGGATTTAGTCATGCTAACTCCTCCAAACATCCTCAGGACGCTACAGGTCCCGGGTCATGAGAATCTCCTCGTAATTTAATAACTGTGCACAGACAGACTGGCTGCAGTGAGGGATCCTCTCTGGGGGAAAACATAGACACTGAGAAATAAACATGGACAACAAAAAACAAATGAGGAAGAGTTGTTTGATTTGTGCAGGTTTAACATTGCCAAGTTTGGGTATTAAATACCTCCACACTCGCTTTGACATTTTCAAAAGCACATTTTTCTAGCATGTTTCTTCATAGCGCTCAGTTATGAGTAAAGACACTACATAGCTACTCACATCTTGGTTGCCAAGAATAATGGCTGTTTAGTTTAGTTCTATGGGGACACAAATCAACCCCAAACACAACCAATGCAGCCACATAATGACAGTCACAGTGCAACGGAACATTTCTGTAAAAGGATAAAGTTGTAGTTTATCTATGGCCTGAAATTTTGTTCTGCTTATTTGAAGGTACAGGCAGCTACTACATGTACAGTATAGAGGGATGTGCAGCAGTGACAGAGATCAAAGCTGTGCAAAAAAAGCAGTCAACAAATAAAGATCAAGAACTCAGGACATCAGTTTTGCATTCACTTATTAGGACTGTGTAACACATCACACAATCTGGAGAGTAAGATGTTGCTTGAAGCTAAAGCATTATGAATGGTTTTGCTCAGATTCAGGTGATGATAGCAACTCTATTGCTAGACCAGAACGTCAGCATTGGTCGACTCTACAAAACCTTGGTTGTGTTCAGGTTAAGTCCATTGCCAGTGTGGTTTGCTGTCTTGCTTTCTACAAAATCTTTGCATGCAACAATAGCACAGTTAAAGTTCCAATGAAACTGGAAGTAAATTGAGCAGCCAACAGCACTGAGCCCCACCGCTAGCCATTGCAGAGATAGTATGAGATAGTATAAGTGTCTGACTTCCAGTGAACACAGCCGGACCCGGGAATGAACACAACCTCTATAAACCAGTGGTGGTCAGTTTGGCAGGAAATATTATGGCCAACCGAGGTGTTTTTTTGTTTTGTTTGGCTCCTGGCATCCTGATGCTTAGTCAGTTCAGTTAGTCATCAACTCTTTACTTTAAGGTTGGGGGAAGGGTTAGGCAACTTGACTTAGCTACACAACTAATACATGTGGTATAAGATCACAGGTATGGTTAATAAAAAGAACTCAAGTCTCCTCCATGAAAGATGCGCTACACGCCCATCGCCCACCACAACCTCCACGCCCTTACTTTCTGCAACGCTCCATTAAGGATGCACATTTTCTGCATTGACCAAAATCTTGAGGTGCAGAATCATACAATATCTACACAATACACAGGTCTGGATCAATCCATTAATTGAAGTTGATACAATTCATGACCTATGCCTGTGAATAATGGTGGTAAATAGATTTTTTTTCGGAGCACCAAACAGGCCCTGAAAAGCTATGCTGTTAGAAAACCAACAGAAGAAGAGTGAACATAGTGACACAGAAATCATCATATTGTTGAGTATGTGTATGCACTGTCTCCTGTCTTTTCTATCTTTTGTGTCTGGGAAAGGCAGAGTTACCAGCAATTATTAAACTACTATATGTGGAAGCAATTACAGAATGCAGATCTATAGAATTATGACTGTGGAACCCACAAATAGCCATAAATAGTACCAGTTTGGTAATGGAATTATACAGATTATAATTTTTATATCATAGCTGAAGGTTTGGCCTCTGAGCCTGCATCTCCAGCAGCTATACTAAGCCAAGAGAACATTGGCTGGTACTCGTGTATGGCTTCTCATGCCCTCACTGTCTATTGTGCTCTCTCTTTCTCTCTCTGGGGTGTTGCTCAACATTTGGCAGCTGGTTTCCATTAGGGAACTGTCACGAAGGGAGGCGGGAGGAGCATGACAGTGGTGGAGACAGTAACTCAGAGCCCATGTGAGCTGTAGCCTTGGGGTACCCTCTGTTGACACAAACATACACACACACACACACACATGCGTGAACACAAAGCAGGACCATTGTGAAGTCTAGACAGTCACACAGAAGTCCTCTCCAGGCATCCAGAACTAATCCTTCCCAACACACTCACAAACATCCTTTTACAGTTTTCACCTTAACATTTGCAAACATGATCATCAGCCACAGAGAAAGTCAGAGGCTGAGCACAGCTTTGACAGGACGCGCAGTTTACCAGCCAAAAATAGATAAAACCAAATGTGTCTTACTTTCAGCACCGACTGTTGCTGTTCCCCAAGCCTGGCGGCAGAAGCTGAGTAGTCAATCCCTGAGAGGATGCAGAGAAGGCAGAGGCAGGACAGAGATATAGCAGCCATATTTGTGTGTGTTTGCCCAGTGGAGCACTGATCCCCCTCTCTCTGTCTGTGTCTCTGTCAGTGTCTCCTGGCTGTAGCAAAGTCTCTCTGGGCAGCTCCTCTTGCTTTGCTGCCCCCGTTGGCTTCACTTTTCCACTGCTTCGACCTCCAGATGCGGCACTGCGCCGAGTCCCGGCCTGGGCTGAGTCCTGTAAAACAAACTTGTGTGGACTCTCTCTCTCTCTCTCTCTCTCTCTCTCCCTCCCTTCCTCCCTCCCTCCCTGTCCTGATTCCTCTCCCCTAGCGGACTTGCCTCTCCCCTGAGCCTGTGCCTAAATCACATACAGATGGGAAAGGCTGAAAACTCAAAGAAAGAGTGAGAGAGACAGAGGGAAAGAGAGAAAGAACGACAGACAGACTGGCAAATGAGCAACAGAGGGCTTCTGTCTGAGAAGAAGGCAGGCTCGAAGCAGACAGTGCACCCATCCAAACTGCATATCTCTCCCCTGACTGCCAGAGTCAGATTGAATGTTAGCTCCCCATCTCCATTTGCAGGACCGTGGCACCCTTTCACCTTGGGCTCAACAGGCAGCGCCCCCTCCCTCTGCCCCCCTTCCCCTTCCCCTTCTGTTCGGTCAGGGTGGGCAGGGGGTCTGAAGCTTCAACACTCACTCAGATCTCCGCAGGCAGAAAAGAAACAGCTGCTCCCATATTCCGGCCCAGCTCTACCTCGCAGCTCCAGATGGAGTTTGTTTTCCAAGGTCAGATCATCAAAAGCTGCTAAATTTATAGATATTGAGACTCCTAACAGGAGTGTGACACTTCCAGCACAAGGATGTATTGTCAGAGACTAAAAACAGTAGTTCACTCATATCCAACTTGCTGGTTACTGAAAGCCACTTAAGTTATTTTGCACATGCTGAAACTAATGCCTGTAAGCAGACATGTCACACGGGTTCAAAGACAGTTGTGACTTCTCCACAAAGACCATGTTGTAAGCAGTTCCAAATACGTCCAAGTTATGTCATGCTAGCCCATCGGACCATGTGGAAGTTATATGTCTCAAGTGACTAATAAACAGGTTGTCACATTCCAGTAATGTATGGAAGAGATCTCATCCACGCAAGAGCAAAACAAGGCCCCAGGCAGCTCTATATTTACTATTCCAACCTGAAGCTGGCCTAAAGTCAAAATGAAATACCAATTCTTCTCACTTTGTTCCAAAGGGTATATAAAATGTAATGTGACTGCAGCTAGTTTTCCAGTTTTCAAACAAAGACCATTTTTGGACATATCTGTGGAAGCTTTAAGCCTTCAAGTTTCCCATGAAAGAAGTTGACTGATACCCGAGAGCTGGTGTTGTGCTGTAAACCACTTTGGAGCTTTACTCACTGAATTCATAATCTAGTATATTACTCAGTATTTTGAACAAGCCCACGCAGAGCTCTTGTTATGTACTCCGAGTTATTGCAGATGTCTGGGGACCAAAGTTTGTATTCCACTCAGAAAGCTGAACTCAGAAAGCTAGCACGCCAAAGGTGTTTAACCGAGCTGGCTAACATTAGCATCGACTCAGTGGTCTTTCAACACATGCTGATTCTGTAGTCAAGTTTCCAACTATAACACAGATCTTTCCAGGAATTTCCAGGAAACTTACAAAACAAATGGAATTACCAATTTCTATTTGTTAGTTGGCTGCCTGACGATAACAGTGGGTGGAGATAGTTCACCAGTTGGGTGCCATTAAACCACTGCAAATTAAGAAGGCCCATAGAAATTATGCAAGTCACACTTCAAACAATAGAAAACAATGTGGAACAATGATATTTATAAAACAATACGTTTATTGGAAGCATTTTTGTTCCACACAGACTTTGACCGATGTTTAAACATTGATTTATGGGTTTAATTCACACTTTGTACCTGTTTGTTGGAGTCTGTCTCCAGTACTCTTTGATGTCACATTTTGTTACTATACAGTAGATGGCATGAACTTTTCAACCTCTGCATAATAAGCATAAAGGTGGTTAGAAAAACCCACTTATTTACAGCCTCAGCACACCTAAAATATTGTGTTTGTCCCACATTTTACAGTAGAAAGTTATGGGTTAGCTGTCGTTCTCATATGGTGCCAGTTGTGGAGGTAGCAACTAAACCAAACTTTTTACTGTGGTCAAAACTCACAGTAAAGGGTAGTCATGTGACCTCAGCACTCTGTAATTTACACAGAGTAACCTAGGACCCGACGTCATGCCAAAGTGTGCAGTGTTAGGTCATGTGACATGTTGGTCCACCATGGACCGGCAGTGTCATGTTTTGTCTCGCCTACGTGTGGCAGTGTCACATTTTCAACATGTGGCCATTCTGTGGTCAGGTTAGTCATATGATTCATCCAGTTACACTTTCAAAATAAAGCTTGCTGTGGATAAAGTTCGGTTAGCGCTAGACTAATAAAGTTAACCCCCAGCTGCTTTAATTAGTTGGTACCAAATGTTCTGGATAACTGCTGTCTCAAATGGACAGAATTAACACAAAATTATAATTTTTTTCTTGCTACTCAAATTAAATATTGTTGAAAGTTAACAGATTCACCCTGTCTTTAACCAGTCATAGCTCTACCCTGTATCATTTTGTCTCTATAATCTTATATTACCTGCTTATGAAAAGACTGTGGTACCATAACAAAGTTAATTGCTGTCTTGGCAGTAACTAGACTCCACTTATGCCCTTTTGAGTCCAGTTTCAGCCTTTATAAAACACTCTCACTGCAATGTATATGGCACAGGGACAGTAACCACCATATCTGATGTTAGGCATTGCTGAACCACAATCTGTTTACTTCACCAGCTCACTGAGACTCAGAGAACTTTTCCTTCTCCATGTTTGGCCCACTGAGTGCACATTGGTATTCTGAGCACAGGCATAGTATAAACAGCAGAGATCCCTCACAGACCGGGGTCATATTCAATGATAGACTAGGTTTCACAGCAGCAGCACTGTACATTTCTCTACAAAAGGGATGAGTCTGTCCTGGGGTGGTCTTCTTTGCCAACCTATTCAGCTAAGGCCATTCATGTGATCAAAGGCCACTGCTAGGTCTGGCAGCTGAGTGATACAGCAGGCATGGCACAATGCTACACTGCCCTCTGAGCCAAAAGCAACAGGGAGAAATCCATCCGCAGTGCTGCAGTGTGAGTATCACAAGGTCTTACTTAACCCTCAGGGGTCTGAGCAATGGCCCTATCAGTTGCTTATGTTGTTGTGGGTGATTGCTTGTTCCGCAGAGGGTCAATACAGTACAACAAGGTTTTACCACAATCACTCGTACATTATTGTTCTGTGTACTTGTGGGCTTTACAATATTTTCCAGTTTTTTGGGGGGCATATAAAATGATATTTCCAGTATATCACAGTCCTATTTTTGTAATTTATGGCTTTTGGAAAGTAATTGCTGAGATTTGGAAACACACTGATCTCTAAAAAAGAAGTCCACAAATAATCAGACAAACAGGATACAAACACTAGCCCAGGTAAGCCAAGCTTACTGTATGCGTAGAAACTCCAACTGTGCATTGTATCACAGTTTACAGACCGATTTCCTGAAAACTAAATTTAGCGTTACCCAACAGGAAAAGCTCTTTACTCATGCATGCTGTAGCTTGGATTTACCTCCAGATCAGGGCAGAAGGCGAAAGCCATGGCAGCCTCTCCTGAGAGAGCTGGGGTGGGGGGGTCAGAGGGTCCAGCAGGTCAGCCCTCTCTCCTCAGCCTGTGGTGTCTCCTTACACTCTCCACACATACCAGAGAAAACTATAACCTCTATAACAACAAACTCCCACTCACATTAATACACACTTACTGGTATTAGTTTGACAAGCACCCTGGGCAGAGCCAAAGCACAACTTTCAAAAGATAAACAAATGTTTGGCATTAGAGAGGAAGTATTATGTGTGGAACATTCATTCTTTAGACATTTAACTGACATGTCTATCAGGATATAAGAGTAAGTGGAATACGTTATAGCACCTGAATCTTTGAGTAAGCAGTAGTAAGAGGAGCAGAGTGTAATGTAAAGGTAAACAGGTTTTTTACAACTCTTAAATGGTTTGGGCCGCCATTTTCTATCAGTTATGAAAACACACTTCTCACCAGAATATCTGGAAACACTGGGAACGATATTGCTTAACAATGTCAGATGGAGCAGGAAACAAGGCCAGACAATCAGAATGGTTGTAAAGAAGCCAACAGTGGAGTCAGATCTAAAACACTTCATTTGGTGGTCAAATTGAAAGTGAAAGGTTGGTAATGACCGTTCTTAGTGACACAGCATCCCTAGATCCCCATGTCCCTTTTTTTCTTTCACCATGTCCCTTTAGGGGCTCCGTATGATCCTGTATCTTGTATGAAAATTTGATAGTTTGTGGTTTCCTGGGTGAGTGAAGCTCTGTAGATTTCATGACCATCTGAGCAGCAGTTTTTAATACATGTTGTGTACAATGGGATGATTGCACCACAAGAAAATCAGCATCTCACCAAAATACTTTAGGGAGCATAAAAATCCATATGGAATTTCAAAGCAACCTGCCTAGTAGTTGTAGAGATTTATGGCTCTGGACCAAAGTGTTGGACTGACTGACATTAGTCTTGTTAAGACCTCAGTATGCTTCAAAAGAACTAGATTGTACAAGGTATCACTGTCAATATCAAAAGGTAAAGCTTAGTGTTAATACCTGCTCCAGACTCGTAGATGGGGTGAAAAGCCTTCTGTCAAAGCCTCTTCCTGACCGCATCCCACTGTCTACTTGATATGACGCCAAGAACTCTGTGTATTACATGTCGTGTCGTGTTTCAACATGATGAATCATACAGATGGTCAATACATATGAAAAGTGTTTTGGTGTTGCATTCTGATGTCAACCCAACAAGTCAAAGCAATAATTGTGAAAAAAGGAGTTTGAGATAGAAGTTCAAATGCTGCCTACTATTTTTAGCAGCAGAATTTTGGGGAGGTGTGCAACCTCCCCAAAATTCTGCTGCTAAAAATGCAAGATCTGACAAGAACTTGTCTTGAAGCATACTGACGCCTCTGGACAGTACAACATTCTTATTCACAGTGCACGTTTTCATATGTCAACAGGAAAAGCAAGTGTAATAATTATTAACTTTAATATAGGCTACATTTCAGCAGTGTTGATTTGTTACATCAAAAGGAGTCAAACATTTCATTCAGCACACATGAGCCACAAGCTTCATTAGGTTGTTGTCACTTGTAGCCTGCTGCTCACCATTCATATCCAGTTTTGGTTAGTGTAGTTATTGTAGGTCTATAACTTATAGTAAACACCACCTTCACACAATTTACATTTGACAACAAATGTCATCTTTCCTCCAGACAAAATCAAAGTAATGGGAATATTTCCAGCCGCAAAATGTAAGTGTTTTAATTTTCCAAGCTTGCTTGCAGCTTGATGACTTCCATACAAGACTTGATTTCAGTAGGAAAGTGACAAAAGTAATTTTGCATTTTTTGGGAGGTAAACTTTAACATTATTACTGACATGTTATTAGTATTAGTAATTATTTTTTTTCATTACTAGTGATGTTATTAATGTGTAATAATATTAATATGTCTAAGGCCACTGTCCAACACTACATTTGAGTTAGATCCAGGGCCCCAGTGCTCTGCATTCAGGCATGGCACAGCACAAGAATTGGAATAAAGCCATCTTTATTTTTTTGGCTCAACCTGTGCTTCCTGCTATGACGAGACAAAATGTCTGCCAGGGGGGAAAAAATGATCACAAGGTGACAAATAAGATGATAGACCATGTTTGATACTGTACACCCAGGCCTCGCGGACCTGTCTAGATTAATGTCAGTGGTAAAGAGTGTTTAGAGATTCAAGTATCCTCTTTCTGTGGTTGAAATATTTTCGAACACCACCAAAGTCATGTAATCATCCAAAGTAGTAAACATTTAGATACAATGTGCTTCCTCCGCAATTCCCTCAAAATCATCTTGTACAAGTGCCATGCATGTTTTCTAGACGCAGCCTCCTGTGGGATCCTGTTGGTCTTACTGTCCAGTTTACGGACTGCTTCATAATTTCTCTCAGTGTGTGAGTTCTCTTCAGGGAGAGTTGCATCTCTGCCTTGGCACAGAGCGTTGATTAGAAACAGATGGAGGGAGGAGGGGGTGTGAGAGAGAACCATTTTAAAAATGTAGAGCAGAGGTCTGACTCGGTGGGAAACTGGGGTGATTCAATCTCCACTCACGTAAACTGTCCTCACTGAAAACTGAAACTACCCCACAGATTAGACTGCTACAAATCACATGTGTAAATGCTGCCAGTGCTTGTGTGATTTCCTGTTCGTTTCCCCAAAGGTAAGTTTAGCACATCATCTGCTCTGAGTCCAGATTTCCCAAGACAACTGATGGAAAAACAGGAACCAGAGGCCGAGATATTAAATAGGTGAAGCTCAGATGGCTGGATTCTTCACATATCAAGAGATCAGTGGAAATAAAAGGAAATTAAAGTCTAGAATTTAAATGGACTTTTAATTTAAAATTTAGAGTGCCCACTGGCGAGTATTATTCAAGTACATATTTTAAAGTTAAGTCAATATCCCAAGGTTTTTTAAAGATATTTAATAAGTCAGACTAAAGTTTGGGAACATCAATTAAGCACAGCATTTTGAATATAAATGTACTGGTGCAGACATCTGAATACATCTTAGGTGACTATTTTACTCTTACTTAAAGCAACATTGCCTCAAAATAGTATTTTTGTGATTTAGTGCCTCCATTATTAGAGTGTAATCCCACTGTGGTAAATAAGGACAGCTGTACATGTGTATTTGTTATGATTACATTACAAACTTTGCGAACAGCCAAACATCAGCCAGCTAATATTACTTACTAGCCTTTGTTGGTGCATTTTTCCATTTGTAACTGTTGAACAATGGAACAATGTGAACTCAGTGAACCCAGGACTGTACACAACCATGCACATATGCCCATGATATAAACTTAATGGTGAGCCACAAATTTAGAAATTGCTTCATATTACTACCAACTGCACAGGGTAACTTTAAAAGAGCATCTAGTGGTGTAGTTACTGAATGAAATGCTGAATGCAATCATATAAAATGTACAAAACATAGACGTCTTATCTGAAACGTCAGCCACAGGTCTCTGAAGAGCTGTTTTGATGCTGTGTGGTGTATGTGGTGGCTCTGGTCACCACCATCTTGGCAGTTCTGCCTAAACACTGATTCCCAGCTGATCTAATGGGCAAAGATGAGAAATAAGATAAGAGACACACCCAAACAAAGAGATAATGTGTCCTAAAAGAAGCATGCAGAGGGAGAATAAAGCAGGTCCAAGGATTGGCCCTTGAGGAACTCTGATGTGTCAGCAATGGGTACAAAGAATGTATTAAAAGCAGGAAAACCATTCAAAAGCTTTATCAGATATCCCTACCCACTTCCTCTGACAAGTTAATAAAATACTACATTGTGGAAAGCAGAACTTAAATCCTGATTGGACTGCAGCAGGATGTCTTGTGATGATTGTGACTAATGAGAGCTCTCTCTCTGCAGGGGCCTCTGACGAAAGCCACACTGGAAATGATCAAATAAGCTGTTTTCTTCTACAGATTCCAAAAGTTGCACCATTTAGGCACAGTGGTGCTTTGAACTAAATGCTAATATCAGCACTCTAACATGCGTGCAACATGCTGACTTTCAGCAGACTGTGTAATGTTTACATAGCACCATCATTTGCTAAATTAGCAGTGAACGCAAAGTACAGCTGAGGATGATGGGAGTATCATTAATTTGGGAGGGACAGAATCTGGTCATAAATACAAGCTCTAACACTAGAGGAGAAGTCAAGGAATCACCAAAATCATCACCTGGAACCAATGAATGTACAAAATCTTGTGCCATGATGCACAGAACATGTACAATATTTCCATTTGATGGAATATTGCTGCCATATAAGACGTGAAATCATGGATTTTACTCAGTGCAAACATCATATAGCTTTGTGTAAGTATTGGAACAAGATACAGAATATACAGCATGTCATCCCGTCAGGTGAGGGGAGTGCAATCATTTCTCCAACCTTAGGAGGAGACAAAAGGTGAAAAACGTGTTCAAGACATTTGGAAAAAAAAAAGATTGCATTTTGCGATGACAGCTGTTGATGGTGGTGAATGTGAACATTCACACACATAGGCTGAGTTACAGCATCACAGACTGGGCCAGCTCCAGCTGCTGCACCTCTCTACAGAATCTGCTTTAGCTGTGATATACATTACAGCTACACATCTGTATACAGCTGCTCTCAGAGGACTCACTAAAGAGTTTTCCATTTCTATCTTCCGGGGTCGGTGATTTAGATGGTGTAGCACATCACTTACGTTATAACACCATCTGTTTTGGACCAAGACCCAGTTTTCTCAGTGGTTTACATCATACTGATCAAAACCATGTTATTCTGTATAACATCATGTGTTTGCTCTGCCAAAGCGTGCTGCTATCCAGCACTGTACAGTGCCATAGAGCCAATGGGCTGAACTCCAGTTGACTTCTAAATTAGATGGCAATTTAGATTGAATTTCCTGTTTATCCATAACCTTCAGTTTCAGTGTGTGCTGGTAAAAGGTAAGGTTGTTTTTGGAGTGTCTTGTACAGCTGCACAGGAGAGTGAGGATGGAAGTAGGGGAAAGGTCAAGTGGTCACAAAAACCATCAGTGTAACTTTTCTACCATTAAATCATGTTGGTACTACACTGACTTGTCATCAGGTAAATGGTGTCTCTGTCATTTGTACGTCTTTTTTTTACACTATTTGGGCTCCGGGTCGGGAGAAGTACATAACACTTTATGGTACTAAGTCACACACACCAACTATTTGACTGATTTTGGTAAAACTGGGTCATATTTTATGCAGAAAATGTTTTCTGATGTCCTCCGGCTGCTCCGCCTCAACTCTTTACAGAGTTTCTTGATGGACAGTGAAGTAAACTGCTGCCAACTGTAGCTGCTGTTAGCTAATGTCAGGTCAGTTTGTTAGTCGGGCTGACTGGACTGCATTTGTTGCATTTGACACCATTGACCATCAAATTCTTTTACAGAGACTGGAACATCGAATTGGCATCAAAGGAACCGCCCTAAGCTGGTTTAAATCGTACTTTTTAGATCGATCTCAGTTTGTTCACGTCAATGATGAATCCTCCATGCAGACCAAAGTTTGTCATGGAGTCCCACAAGTTTCTGTACTTGGACCACTTCTATTCAGTTTATATATGCTTCCTTTAGGGAACATTATTAGGAATCACTCTATCAATTTTCATTGTTATGCTGACGACACCCAATTATATTTATCGATCAAGCCTGATGCAACCAATCAGTTAACTAAACTCCAAGCATGCCTTAAGGATATAAAAAGTTGGATGACCTACAATTTTTTGATGTTAAATTCAGACAAAACTGAAGTTCTTGTAATTGGACCCAAACACCTCAGAAACTCTCTTTCTAGAGACTTAGTTACTTTAGATGGGATCACCCTGGCCTCCAGCTGCACTGTAAAGAATCTTGGAGTTGTTTTTGATCAGGATTTGTCCTTTAACGTCCACATAAAACAAATTTCGAGGACTGCATTCTTCCACTTACGTAACATCGCTAAAATCAGACGCATTGTCTCTCAGGCGGATGCAGAAAAACTAGTCCACGCATTTGTTACTTCAAGGCTGGACTATTGTAACTCTTTGTTATCAGGCTGCTCTAATAAGTCTCTTAGGACTTTGCAGTTAATTCAGAATGCTGCTGCACGTGTTCTGACAGGAACCAAGATCAGAGATCACATCTCTCCCATTTTGGCTTCCTTGCATTGGCTACCTATTAAATCTAGAATAGAATTTAAAATTCTTCTCCTTACTTACAAAGCTCTTCATGGTCAGGCACCATCTTATCTAAAAGAGCTCATAATACCTTATTACCCCTCTAGAACACTGCGCTCTCAGGACGCTGGGTTCCTTGTGGTTCCTATAGTTTCCAAAAGTAGATTGGGAGCCAGAGCTTTCAGCTATCAGGCTCCTCTTCTGTGGAACAAACTACCTTTCTGGGTTCGGGAGGCAGACACGGTCAACACCTTTAAGAATAGACTTAAGACTTTCCTTTGCCGGGGGACCCCACTGAGGGTTATGCCTAGCCAGGCACGGTATTGGTTGAAGATGCACACATCTCCCTTACCGAAAACTCTCTCTCTCTCTCTCTCTCTATCTCTCTATATCTATCTCTCTCTCTCTATATATATATATCTATCTCTCTCTATATATATCTCTCTATATTTCTCTATATTTCACTCTCTCTATATATATATATCTATATCTCTATATCTCTCCATATCTCTCCATCTGTGGACATGTCTCATTAATGCATGTTACTAACCAAACTTCCCCGGAGTTTCTGTGCTCTGTCGTCCAGCAGGTTCTCGTGGATCGTGGCTGCTGCTGTGATCCTGCATGACGCCCACTACATATATTATTACTGTCATTATTACTACCATATCTGTTACTGTAATCATTTTTATCATTCATTATAATTCATTGTCATTTTATCAGTCATTGTACAATATGTTTGTGTTGATTTGTCCTGTACACGTGACATCCATTGCACGTCTGTCCGTCCTGGGAGAGGGATCCCTCCTCTGTGGCTCTTCCTGAGGTTTCTTCCACATTTTTTCCCTGTTAAAAGGGTTTTTGTGGGCAAGTTTTTCCTCACTCGAACCGAGGGTCTAAGGACAGAGGGTGTCACTCCCTGTACAGATTGTAAAGCCCTCTGAGGCAAATGTACTTTGTGACTTAGGGCTATACAAATAAAATTGATTTGATTTGATTTGATTTGACTGTGACCTCAGAGCTGTTAGAGTTTGTACTACAGGTGTTTGACCACTGGGAAGAAGAGGAGGCCAGAGACGGGTGAATGCTGACGGGTAGTGGAGCTGGTGTCATGCCAGAACTGAAGCTTGGCAAGCAAGCAATGTAACTGGGCTCAGCAGCCTATATGGACATAATGATTGTGATTTTGAAGAGTGATTAATGATGCTGAAATATTATTTACTGGGATCATAGATTAAAGCTAATGTTACACCTCACATTACATTTATATTCAGTGAAGCTCTGCAACATGTTGCAATGGATTTCATATTTTAGGGAGTTTTCAAAGCTTGTTTTTTTTTGGCTGTTGCTCTTTGTCTTCTGTACTAAACGTACAATGTTTTATCTTTGAGAACATTTCACTCCTATGAGCTTGGGAATTTTACACACTGATCTAACTTTGAACATTCAGGCCAACTTCACTCCCATAATCTTACACATTGAGCTCAGTATCCCACACTGCTCTGCCTTGTTTTGCTTTCTGACATGACTCAGAGCAGGATGTGGTCCGCCAGCTCAACATACAGTATAGAGGTAAGAGAGGAAGTGTTTGGCTGGCTGAGCGTCCTGCTGCAGCCTCAGTGTGAAGAGCTACATGACAGATAGCAACATGGATTCTGAAACGATTCTGTGTAACGCCAAGGGGGAACAGGAAAACCCCCCTCCTCAACACTGTGTCCTGTTATCAGAGACACACTTGTACAACCTGGAAACACATGCAGACTCGAGTGCACACACTCACACGTATCCTCACCAGGCTTGAGTGAACACATATTCTTGTTAAATTATATCTGGAATTAAGAAACTGGATCCATATCCATCTCCACTGTAAATGTGAGTGCACCCTACTGGTCAAAAAGTGAATGGCAGCTCCTTTTAAGTTGGCCACATACAGTATGAATATGTGTTGACATTATAGTGGGGTAATGTTTGAATGGGAAAATGAAAAATGGTGCTTCAAGAAGTGAGTGTGGGAGCAGTTTGACAGATGAGGCCTGCAGGACAGTGAGGATCTAAATCACACTTTTTGAGAAACGTTTGAGACTCATCTAAACGTCCGTGAAAATTGAGGCCCACAATCCAGAACTCAAAAACAGCATCTTTGAGACCACGAAGCTAAAACAACTTGACAAGTCTAGTAAACAATGAATACCATGTATGTTATTTATCCAAAGCTCCCCTGCTTCTATCTATCCTACATACTGTACATGATGGAACAAAACATCTTTTCACTGGTCAATAAGATTCTAAATGCCGACGGTAGATGGTACATTCCAGATAAAAAAGTCAAAATCATCAGACAGAGATATAACGAACACGTCAAAGTGGACTTGAAGAGAAAAACAGATTACAATTCAAAGTCAGAAGTTAAAAGTTAAGTCAAACAGTATTTCACCTCACCAACATGGAGACTCTCACCTGCTGTAAGCTGATTGTTTTTATCATTATGACGGTAGTGTTGCTGGAGCCAGTCCCAGCTGGCACTGGCCGAAAGGCAGAATACACCTGGGACAAGTTGCTAGTTACATTATATTAACCCTGCGGTTCTCAAAATGTGGGGCGCGCCCCACAGGTGAAGAATAGAGACGTGACAGGTAGGGTGTGGCAAACGGGAGGAAATTTTCCTTTTCATGCCTATCTTTATCCAGACATCCCAACTCGCCTGCTATTGATAGGGGCTCCCTGACGCCCGCAAAAGAGATCCAATCTCCCGGAATCTGGAGCAAGACCAGAGAGTGACTGCACTTGTGTGTTTGTGGGACTATAAATGCAGCGTGTGCAAGAGCAAAGCGTCCTTATAGCTATGTGTTGCCGCTTATTATGAACGCTTATTATGTAACAGGAATCCCCTCCCCTGGAACGAACCTCCCTGAAATGTCTTTTTTTTTTTTTTTTTTGCACATTGGGATGTCTGCTTTATCAATGCCTTTCTTTAATGACAACAAAGATCATACATTCAAAACAAAACACCCACAAACAAAGTAATCATTACTAGCCTACATGCAGCCTAAATTAAAAGAACATTAGATATGAGACCCTGAAAAAAATGTAACCTGGAACCAAAGTGCCAAAATAATGATTAACGTTGGCATATTAATTGTAGCGGAACAAACTTTCTATTTCTCTGTTTTTGAACTTGATGCAAGTTATGACACAGCTGAACTTTTATTTTCACTTTTGTTGAACTTGGTTTATTTGATGTTATTGAGTAGGGATGAGCGAGTACAGCATCATCTGTATCTGTATCTGTTATCCATATGAATTATCTGTATCCGTACTTGAAGTGGGCGGTATTTAACCCGGAGGTGGACCGAGTTGTCTTGAAATGGGCGGGGCTTTAAACTGTATGTTACTTTAAGCATGCAATTGATATGGGTTGATCAGAAATTGTTATATTTATTGCTGATTAGAAAACTATTTACAGGACAACATCGGCATTTAGCTCCAGATCAATGGTTTTAATCACGATAGCAAACAAACTTTTTACAGAACAAGTTTTGCAACAAAGAATACAACACATGCGGTTGCAATTATGAAGTAAAATGTAATGAACAAGAGTTTTCATATTCAAGATACTTTTTTAACTTTATTTTTTTTATGATAAGTGTGATTTTTTTATGGTTCTTTTTTATTTATTTTTTTATTTCCACACCAGGTTTGTGTGAGTGTGTGTGTGTGTGAGTAAGAGAGAGACAGAGAGAGTGTTTGTGTGCGTGTGTGTTTGTGTGTGTGTAGCTTAATTTGTAATATTATTTATACCACTACTATGAAGTCAAAGAAACTGGTTAGAGCCAGCTGAGAGAGAGAGAGAGAGAGAGAGAGAGAGAGAGAGAGAGAGAGAGAGAGAGAGAGAGAGAGAGAGAGAGAGAGAGAGAGAGAGTGTCCGACAGGCAATTTATTGAATGAGTTAACCATTCAAACCTTATAATCTTTAATTAATGACGATGGTATCTGCAGCCTCTGTATTATTTTGTCCTGCCTCTGCACACCAAACTGCAGATCATGATAAGATGTTATTGTTGCCAGAACAAAGTCTGTTTCATTCAGCCTATATTAATTAGTCTTGAGGAAAGATCACAAAGTAAAAAAAGTGAAAATCTGCAGACAAACCATGATCATAATAACCTCAGAGAGAACAAAAATGGAAGAGAGGCTGACAGAGGACGCAGATGCAGAGAGAAGAGAGAAACATTGGAACAGCTGGAAATGAGACGTGGCTCAAAACAAAGACAGACATCAATTAAAATGGACAAATATTCTCTGAAATACTTTCTAGATTGACTTCCACTACTGTTTTAAAGATGCAGAGTTAAAATGACCTGCTTCTTTGCCCCAAAGATCTTTATTGGCCATAAATGAGATTGAAGATTTTGGTTTGTACACTCCAGAATACGATCTGCTGTGTCTATGTGTGTGTATACTCTGCTCTAAGAGATCCATCAAGTCATTTAGTCCTGTTTAGTGAGCAAACAGAGCAAGATGATTCCATAGACCGATAGAATGATACTGGCATCTTCGACGTGTCCCATGACCCCTGAGAGATGCTTCATTATCTTCATTTCCATTGGAAATAGACTACATTAAAGACTGGTTCACTTACTTTCAGAAAATTAGATTATAGGACATGACTGCATTACATGAGCAAGCATGACTGTATATGTATTGCACATCGGTCTGATAGTAGATGGAGCTATGTATTCTTGTGACCAATAAGTAATGATTAACCAATTATACATCCAGTCACACTGTGTCTCAATCAAAGAGAACCATTTCCCATGTTCTAACCAACAGAATATACACATTTTTAGATATACTGACATCATGAGTTCAAATTCCTCCTAAAAAATTACAGATTAATCACCAACCAAATACATCAAACATGTATATAAAGGTTCACCAAACTGTCACTGCATTGTCTGCTGTGTAATTCTAGTGGAGATTAATAACTTCCTTTTATTTTAATTCATTTAGAATCTGGTTTGAAGATTTTTAGTCTAAAATATCAGGATCCACCTTAAAAATGTGCGTCATCATAAACTAATGATTGTGGTTAAAAAGATGTAGGGTTAGTTATTTCCCAGAAATGTTTCTGAGGAGGTGACCTCAGTGTCAGTGGTACATACTGTCCTTTTAGATATCCAAACACAGAAGAGAGATCATGAATGCTAACCTCTGATTCATCAGTTGAATCTTCTTGGACTGTGTAATAATTCCACTGCAGTAGTTTTGGTGTTCAAAGTGCAGTCACACATGAAATGAGAACTTTTATGTGCCGCAAAACTACAGAAAACTGAGTAATGCAAATATAGGAATGAAGGAAGTATCAATCCCTTTTGTCCATCTCTGCAATAAAGATGGGATTGTTTTCTTTAAAACGGGTGAAACCCTGAACACGCTTTGAAACGATTTCACAGTGTGTCATCATCAGCATCATCATCCTTAATGAACAATTAACCTCAGAATGATCCGATCTGTGCTAATGAGCATTTCAGCTAGACTTCAAATCCAGGTTTACATGGGTAATTGCACTGTGGACAGTCACACACACACACACACACACACACACACACACACACACACACACACACACACACACACACACACTGTACATCCCCCCAACATGTAGACACAAAGATGCTGTTGCTGCTGCTTAGTCAACATCTGCATGAGAAGACAAAGCACTAAACAATCTGATTTGTCATCATCAGCATTCCCCCCACCGCTACACACACCACCACCACCACCACCACCGCCATGGCAGCATACACCAGGCTGGTTGTCTGCCCCCCCACCACTCCTCTAAAGCTGCAGTTGCATCAGCAGACACTCTAGAGGGCAGTGTTGCTCTCAGAATGAGGTGGAGGAACCAGCTGCAGTGTCTCTCCCAGGGCCTCCTGACGAGGAGGAAGGAGGCTCCCTTTCCTCTTTTGTTTCCCGGTTGCTGCAGGACGGGACCCCTGCCAGCCTCCCTCTGAAATACTGAGTAAAAAAAAAAAAAAAAAACCCAACGAAACTGTGTGGCAGAGCAGACAGACCATAAATCAGCAGATCTGGCATGGCTCAGTTATTGAGTGTTATGGCTGCAGCTATACAGCAATTATGGCCCGCGCCGGTCAATACAGAAGCATTTTATTTCCTCTCGGGGTGTCGTTTGGGGTGAAGGCACACTAGGCCTAACTTGTCATGTTACTGCTTTCCATAGAAATGAGAGATGAAGAAGAAAACCTGCTGCGTTCAGTCATAGGGAGGCCGAGTCAGCCGAGTGTATTCAAACTATGAATTATGTATCGTGTATTCTTTGAGATGTCCTCTCTCCCCTGAGCTGCTGGCTTTTTGTTAAAGCATCAGAGAGTGGATAACCTTATCTGTAGCAGACTGTGCTGTCTGTGCAGGCTGCAAAGTGCTAAACAAGCACAACAAATGTATTCCTCTATACTTCCATGTGCACTGCAGAGGACTGCTGAAGTCTACTCTGGACCATGGAGTCTGTAGAGTATTTCACAAACTGAGAAAAACAAAAGAAATGTGGATCTAGAATATGAAGGCCATTCACGAACAATGTAAAGACCAGAGGCGTCACTAGGTGATGGACAGGATGTGAGCGAATGTAGTGCACAAGCACAAAATTTCACAAACAGCTAGCAAAGACTGAGAAATGATTTATTAGTTATTAGTAGTTATTTATTAGTATTCTATATATATATATATATATATATATATATAAATAAAAGCTCAAGTTAAATAAATAAGTAATAAATAAGTCTTATAAGTAAATAAGTCTTATATGGTACACCTTGACTGAAATGTTTCATATTTCATATTCATACTCATACTCTTCATACTTGACGTTTATTCTGGGCCCAAAGGGTCAGTGTATCCATAATGACCATAAAGGGTACATCTTAGATTCAGTGTGAGAGGTGCGTTGCATTTATCTGGATACTTTGGACAATTTGAGAAAAAAACAATTCAAATCAAATAGAAATCAGTTCAGGTATATTCATTTGGATCATATTTGGTGGCAAGGTGTGTTAATTAACAAGTACTAACATAAATTTTGTATCATGGACGAGAAAAACAAACATGTAGACTTAATAAAAAGACAGTGCATATTAATATATTATAATTAAATGTTATAATAAATGTGTATTTATCTAGTTCCTTGAGTTGTTACAGATGGCTATTTACATTTTGTGATCTTGTAAAGGTCTATGGTTTATCCACTAGAACCATAGAGGCGTATGTGTTCAAGCTGTAAATGTGTCAGATTCTCTCAGAATAATCATATTAATATGGCTTATGAAGTGTTCTATCTGTAACTATCAGGCCTTCAATTAAATTTTATTTATTTACCACCAAATCATAACAGAAGTTATCTCATGACACCTTCCATACAAAGCAGGACTAGACCGTACTCTGACTTTAAATGCAAATGAACAGCCTTGGACAACTGTTAAGATATTTTTGGTAGATTTTAGAGCCTTCCATGGGTATTCTGGATCCAATAGAACTCCGTAAAGGTTGTACAACTTAGATCTTGCTGTCAAGGTGTAATTACAGTACAACTGCAAAGAGTATTAAAAGCATTGTGGATTCTAGACACCTGTGCATATCCTGTACTGTGTGTCAAAAGATTTATTGATTGAATGCAGATTGAAGTCATTGGATGTGTAAGAGGGTTTGGTTGGGCGGGGGTATCCTCATGTGATGGAGCTGTAATTTTTCAATAAATCTTGGATGTTTACCATCATGCCTGTCACTCTCCACACTCCCTGAGTTGTAAATCAAGCCCCTCCTGGTCACAGAGCCCACACTGAAGAACATTTTCATCTCAAACATCGACAGAAGTGATTTTATCCAGTGGTGAGTCTGAAGTCTGATTTATTGGAGAATCCACTCAGAGAGCTCCCAGTGGGTGGTTATTTTCTGCAGTGTTGAACTCCCTTGGATGCCCGACTCTGACATGTAATGACAAATACATCCCTCAAAGTCACTTCTCCTGCCTAATCTGTATTCTAATACTTTGCAAAGAGAACGGGGAGAGGTCAAGGTTGACTTAAAAGCGAGCACTATGAAATATCGACTGTGATAATAAAATATTCTAATTTTAAGCATGGGCCACGTTCAGCCAGATGTGTTGAGGACTGCGGGTGCAAAAAACAACAATCATCAGCAAAAAGCATTGTCGCTGTAATCGCTCACCGCTCACGCCCATAACAAAGTGACGACTGTGTACATTTGTGCTTCCTGCGTCCGACATGCGAGAGGAGATTTAATCTTTTCCCCGGAGCAATCCCTGCACTCTGACTGCAGAGGTCATGGTTGCAAATCAGGCACGTTGATCATAGACACACAACTGCTGTCAAATACTACCCACACTCCAACCTCCACTACATTTTTCAAACCTGTAGAACACAAGCTGCTGTCCTCACAGAGTTTCAGAGGAACAAAATTCAAAGACGTGCAAACACTGCAGACTTAGAGCCTCTGCAGCGGGACCATAATGCGATATTGGCTGCAACAAATGCCAGAGTAGCACAGTGTTACCCTGAAAAGAAGGAGCAATAACAGTGAATCAGGTCCTTTAATACGCAGCCTTATGTGCCACGCACTGAACCTCCCTCCCTGTTTTTGTTTGAACCCGTCTGGAACGTTTCCAGGTTATTCTATCTGCCGAGCTTGTTTTTCAAAGAGTGAGAAATGATTTGTTTTTTCTCTCAGGGAGTGAGGCGTTCCCTCCACTTCTGCAGTTGTGACTTTTTGCCACGGTGTATTCATTACAGAGGCCACGACTGCCAGCTCTTGTTAATGTGAGAACGGCCTAACTCTTTCATGGTTAAACAAAACTCAAAACTAAAAGAGTTGTTATAGTACTATACAGTATCTGTGCACATATTCAGATCTGTAGTCGAGGGACCAAGATTTCGGCAGAAAGTGCCTTTCTCATCACTGAGTATTAACTTGTCAGTCAGACTGCAGAGGACGTTTTGCCCCAGATATCAACTGGCTACACCAAAAGCACCAAAACATTAGTTATTGCCCCCACAGGCCAATTCATACAAATGATAGCCGATGGGTGCCAAGATGGAGCAAATATTGACTCCTGTTGTTAATGCCTCGTTAGTAGCAGGACCTTTTCCTGTTTTCACACCAACAAGCGACTGCAAATGTCACATGAATTCTAAGACCATTACTGTGCACAGGGGGCTGTGCCAACTGTATTGCAGAGAAGAGCACTGATTGTACAAAACATTTGGTTAAGGTTAGGATGGAGCAATTACTGTAAATCATTTGATTAGAATCACCTAAATTTCAATGGGCACAGCTGTGATGTGGTCCAGACACCGTGGCCACAAGAGCTGATCGCTCCAATTCTAGAGAGTGCGTTTCAGAAGCAGCTCTCTGCACCCTGTGCAGATTCCTGATCATAAAAACAGAGAAAAGTAAAATAATCTAACCACGTAGTCTACTCACTCATTGTAGGAACACATAAACCAAGCAAAAGTTTCCAAATTCTGGCTGGCAAACGCTCCACTGTTACCACTGTTGGGGCATGAAACCACATGGAGAATGGACCAAAACACCATCACAGCCACCTCGTCACAGAGCTGTCTGGTGGAACTGAGGTGTTAGAATTAGGTAACTAAATGACTTGTTTAGGCTAGTGAAAGAGCATGAATAAAGTACTTTAACTGCAAGCCTGTTAGGGTGGTCGATTGCCTAGGGATACAAGGCTGCCTGAGTCATTATAGGAGTCATAGCGGCGTGCACTGACCAGATTTTCCACCAGGTTTTGCAGCTGAAAGCTCCATGAAGGGCTTCCAAAGGCATCGTCAGGAGGCATAATTCACCATGGAGTCAATTATTCTGTACTGAGACAAATGGTCAAGAAGTGAATTTTGTGCATCTCAGAGCTCCAATAGTTACATAACCTACAAACCTAGAAGGCCTTAAGTAAAAAACAACAACTCAAGGATGGCTGAAGGTGTAAGAGGATGAGGATATTGGGTTGGATAACTAATATTGTTTTACACATTCTGATTCTGATGTCCATGTATCATCTAGTTCTGCTCCATGGGAGAAGTACACCACCCCATGTGTGGCGGCGGCCCAGGGTTCAAATTTGACCTGTGGCCCTTTGCTGCATGTCATTCCCCATCTCTCTCTCCCCACATTCCTGTCACTCTTCAGCTGTCTCTGTCAAATAAAGGTCAAAAAGGCCAAAAATATCTTTATGCATGTCTACATTGAGGCATCCAGGGTCTCCAGGGAGTTGATCCAGTCATGATTGTGAGATTTTATCGAAGATCCTTTAGTGGAAGATGTCACTGGGTTAATTGAGGACTACTTTTCGAATCTACATGTGTAAATGCGTCGTATGGCATCAACCACTGTAGCATAAACAAACCAACTCTCCTGTCTATCTTATTTTGTATATCAGGTTTTATAGATACAAATCTTTGCAGTCAGCTTTGATTTCTAAACCAATGAAAAGTCACTTTTAAACTCTAAACTTTAAACTTTTAAACTCTTTTTTGGTCAGTTTGTTTTGTCTTTTCTCCAGAGGAAGCAGGCTGTGAAATATGTTGGTTCAGTGTTGACATTATTACACAATGTCCACAAAACAGCGATTTGTGGAACCATCATTCAAGTATTTTTGTAAATGAGGCCAGTTCCCTTCAACATGCTGTGATGGGTCGACTCACCTTTTGCTTCCCAGGTTTGTGTAACGTTGGTTTCGTACAAGAGCTGCATGAATTATACGACCCTGTAATTCACCAGAGATGGGACACATTTTTCCATCTGCTCCCATTCCAAATGGAAAATCCATACACCTTTAACTCCCATTCATGTAAAATCTCTTTGTCAGGCAAGGTCAATGTGTAATAAAGTCTGGTCTGGGTTGACATCTGAATGATTAAATATAATACATCGGATACTAAAAGCACTTTTTCAATTTAAAACATGGAGTTGGAAAAAAGTCTGACTAACAGGACTGTCCAATATTGAGCCAAACGCCATCTTTGATCATGTAACCTTGAAGAGCAAAAGATTTAAGACACAACATGGGCTGGTTAGTAATTCCAAATGACATAATTCTTCCAAAATACTGAACGTCCTTGTCAATCTTCTCAGTCGTTCACACTCTCTGAAGAACTACAGTACAGTACGGCAGCTGTTGAATGGACTGACCAGAGGCCGCTGCAGTTTTCTATTGACTAGGGCATAATCAACATGCACAGCTGTTTCTGGTTATAATCCCTCGGTCGCTGAACAAACATTAACCTTGTTTTATGGCGTGACTCATAATAAGGAAGTGAAGAGTCGCTCCAAAATAGGGTATCCTTCATTAGAAAAAACACCACCACCTGCAGCTACACTGTAAACAGTTACGGCTCACTGTGGGAGCAGCTGACCTAAATCCTTATTTTAGAAATATTTAATGTGCAAAGAATAATTTGACATGCAAAATATGCTTATTCACTTTCTTTCTGTGAGTTAGATCTAACTCTCTTATCTGGTTTCTAAATATGAAGCTACTGACTGGAAACTGGAGGAAACAGCCAGCCTGGCTCTGTCCAAAGATTAAATGTTTAATCCCTCAACAGTAAAATGAGTGATTTATCAAAACATCAACTTTTTTTCCTGAGTAGAAACACTGCGCTTGAGTGGTTTACTCATCATTTGCTGCTACAACATCTACGAGACGCATACTCAGACCCAGACTGACCTTTTCTTGACATACTGTGTATAAATCTCACTCATGCTGCTGAAGCTTCCACAACACCTGAATCCATCAACACCATGTCTGAGTTACTTTGGCATCAACCACCACCATGCTGCACTTGAGACTGGATGGTATGAAGGACTCCTGCTCCTTCAATTAATACGCTCAGTGGCCCCATAATAAGATTATTTTACAAGTGTGCTCAGACATACTGGATCCTCGTATGACTCCTGGCAGGAAGTCTGAGGTTATTATCCCGAGCTGAGGTGCAGAAGAGAAGGGCAGTGGTGATTAGCCCAGATTTAATACCATATCCTCACTGTCCACATCTAAACGCTAATCACCTCAGCAGGGGGGAGGCAAAGGGAGGACAAGCTGCTCCATGAATTGAGCCCAACGAGTGCTGGTGCTTCACACACAGGAAGAGTAGGAGGCAACAACTGTAATCAGTCCGAGTCCCTGTGGAACAGATGATGGTGCAGCTGGGCCCGGGCTTTGTAAGTTGCACTGTTGTGTAACAGAGACAATAAAGAGATGTGGTCTATTTAAAAAATGCTTGGAATCACAGTCATTACGGTCACACAAAAACACACGCCAGGCTCAGCTTTAAAGAAACGTGGCAAAAGTACAGTAGGAAACTGTTAGTGGTTATTAGAGGAGGCTATTTTTATTATACTGTGACAATACGGGCACAGCCAACAACCTACTGATGATTTAAACCTTGAACCTGCACTGTTAATATGTTAATATGTTTTATTTAACCCTCTAGACATCAGTAGAATTCTAGCATGTTGCTGCAGTGTACTGAGAACTCAAATGAGCATTTTCACCTCAAATAGCACACAAGCTGCAACCCCGTCAGTCCTCCTTGCCGATTCTTTAGTGAACCATCCCACCAGAAAACAGCCTCCGTCTGGGCAGTGAGTCCCTCTATTTACTGAGAGAGATTGTGTGATGTCAGCACCCATATTGTTATAACAAAAAACAGTAATGTGTCTTTGAGAATTTATGTGGTGAAGTCAGCATGACCTGCTCAGTCCTCCCTGCAGACTCTTTGGCGAACTGCCCCCCAGAAAACACTGATGGCAAATATGTGATGTGATGTGATGTGATGTGATGTGATGTGATGTGATGTGATGTGAGTAAAACATTTCAACTCACAATGTTTTCATCTCTTTCCACTCTGCACGGTGGGTCAGGATCTCCCTCACATCAGATTGTAAACTCAGGGACGTTTTCTCAGCAGAAACATTTTTAGATTTACAGGAAGAAACAAATGAAAAATCATAGATATTAATGTGATCAAGTATATTTCTGAATCCCTAAAAATAGCCCAGGACTTTGTTTCCCATGTTTTGATATGCTGGGGTGCTATAGGGTCCAGAGGGTTACAAACCATAGGTTAGATGATGGTCATTTGGAAAGCATTACTTGTGTGAATCCAGCTGCAGTTCTTCTTGGCTCTACAGAGCCTTTTAGACAGCAGCAGGCAGCTGTCTTTCGGTGCTAAAGTTCTGATGAATCCAGTCTACACTGTCCAGCACCAAACAGCTAAAATGCTAATGTTTTGCTGGATGTGTAAATCAGGAAACTTTTTACTAACACACCTCATCAACTTTGTGAGGTTATAATATGTCAGTGTTGTTGATTATAGCTTGCTTCGCTGCCTCCACAAGCCAGTGATAACTGTTTTAAGGTGAGTGTAAATGCTGTGTTCAGCATGTTTACGCTCACAGTACAGTATCATGGCCGTCTTTCAGGATTCTTGGCAGGAAAGCCCTCCCATCCACCCCCTGCCCTCTCCTTCGCCATGTCCTTCCACAGACTTGATTGTACAGTAAGTGGCAGTTGGTGCAGCACCCCCGGCGCAGCAGTGTGCAGGAGTGCTAATGCCAGGACCCCACATGAATAATGGGAACCCTGTGCAGAGGCCCAGCTGCTCCTGTCAGGCCCCGGCACAGCCAAAGCCAAACAGCAGGCTCCTCGCACTCTGCTCTGATAACACACTCTGTCATCGTCCAGCCACACAGGAACGTGGCCAACCACAACTAACCGCAGCATGTAGCGATATCTCAGACCCCTGCCCATCTGCTTCCGGGCCAGCCTGACCTTGGAGGTCACTCAGATAACAGAGGCAGCAGCTCTGAGTGGATGACCTCTGATGATTAAATTCTGGACCTTGTATGGAATATTTGGACATTGAAGCTAAACTCTTTAAAGAGCTAGGTCTCGATTGTAAGGTTTATGCACAATAAATAAAATACACACAAAACAAACTTGACCCCTATCAAAAACATTATATCCAGGAGACACAACCATAGCCAGAGTCTCACCCTAACTTAAGTGTTAAAACAAAAAAAAATAGTTTTGGTTCATTGTAAATTGAGTGTTATTGTCATAACTATGGGTATATTTTCTGTCTGCTATGATTCCATTATATTCATCCAAGTGACTGCTTTGAACTGAGAACACAGCAACAATGCCAAAAAGAATTCAGAAGGGTATCAGGCAGGTTGTAAACAAGCGTACAGTTTAGGCACATTATCTAAACCAGAGGCAAAACTGAGCGTGAGCACATCTGAAACCACCGAAAACCACCAGTGTGTGTGTATGTGTGTGTGTGTGTGTGTGTGTGTGTGTGTGTGTGTGTGTGTGTGTGTGTGTGTGTGTGTGTACTCACAGCTGTAAGCAGTAGTTCAAAGTTGAAGAAGAAAGAAAAAGTTTAAATGGACATTTTGGGGATTCAATTTAATGTTGAGTTTTGTTTAGCTGTACAAATGACTTTATCTTTGGTCTGTTCTTTTTAAATCAGTGTGATCATTTGACTCTTTTAAGCGACAGTGTTGTGTTTCCAGATCAGCAATCATAAGCACAACATTATTGCTAATGAGAGCAAAGATGGCGTGGGCTTAGGAGACTTATCCTGTAACCAAACTTTAATACACTTTTATAGCATTTATTCATTTCTTTTTGCCTGCTGCAGTATACAAACTGGATGAAAGCAGAGAGACTGCAAACCAAAACAAGAGCTGAAAGACACAAAAAAGTTCTAGAGGTGAGGGGAACTGCAGAGTTAGGTGTTAAATCTAACAGCTTTTACATAATGTATGGTTATCTGGTGTATAATTAATATAAAAACATGCAGCTTCAAGTCATGTAGATGTACAATTAATAAAAGTATTTTAATAATCCCCTTGGAGGAACTTTAACAGCTCATTTAAAGACATAAAATGATACTAGCAGTTAGTAAAACATTTTACACATTAAAAATAAAAAGCCCCATTCAGGCAACTTTAACTTTAACTTAATAATTATGAAAGATACTGGTAACTTGTATATAATACACTTCAGTTCAATCATAACCTAAATCACATAATCTACAATCTACATCTACATTTATACAATTATTTATGCATATTCTACAAAACGTTGTTGCTCTTTGGTTTCCATTGTATGCCACTTAAAATAATCTGATGCTGACATCATGCAAATGTTTACGCGCTGTATAAACAACTGTGTTTACGCCTATAGTGATATTTATGGAAGCAAAGCCCGAGAGAATAAGCAGACTGATCCTGTGTGTAGATAGTCAAAGGGCAGCGATTGACCTGCTGTGATAAAAGTGACATGAGCTGTCAGTGTGGAAACGTCACCGACTGACATGAACTGTCTTCATGACTCCAAGGTTATCACAGCGGTGCACGTAGACGGCACGTCAACAAGCCGTCAAGCTTCAATTCAAATCCACGCTGAGAGAAAATGATAAAATATTGTCCATCATGCTATGGGACAGGGCACATGACAAAACGTTGTTTATCTGAGCTCACAGATGTTATAATGTGATGTTTTAGTTATGCCTGCAGGGAAAGCAGCTCATGCAAATCTAAAAGGGATTCTGTGTTTTTGTCAAGAATTATTATTAGTAGAGGCCACAACCAAAGTGTTCCTGGCTAGCCAAGGTTAAAGCCCCTATGTGTAATACTGTTCTGTGGTTGTAGATGCTTTAGATTATTGTTTTACTCCTCTAAGAGTGTATGCTTTTGTTTTTTTTTTATTACAAGGTGTTACCAGAGTCAGAATGAAGGCATTATGGCTCTTGGGATGGTAGTGTTAGTGACGGATGTGGCTCAGGAGGTGGAGCAGGTCATCCACTAATCCGTGGTTCGATCCCTGTCTCCTCCAGTCTGCATGTCGAAGGCAGGATACTGAACTCCAAATTGGGTAAATGAGATATGTAGTGCAAAAGTGCTTTGAGTGGTCAGAAGACTAGACATGCGCGACTTGCTGCTATTTAGCGTCTGTGTCAGTTGGTCCATCACTTTAGTTTGGCTTTAGTGATCCTCAAACTGAGAATGACGACTGAAAAACATTTGTGTTAATCTCTATGAACAAATATCAGGATATCTATGAATGTAGCAAAATCATTGTCTGATGATAGCTGATTAGTTCTGAGATGACATCTCAGCCAGTGCATTCTGTCTCTTTTTATTCTCCATTTTCCTTTGGTGTTGCAACCAAAGCCCGCTCAAGCAGTTTGGATTGACTACTGCCTTCATATGGTGTTATCTGACTATAGATATTATGTTCCCCTTAAAGAGTAATTGTAATATTTATCATTCCATAACTTTTTATTCAGCAAAACCAATATATTTTATTAGTCCAAACCTTTAGTTTATGACCAAATACCTGCAAAACTGGCATCCCATCAGCCTTAGCTGTAGTTCATGTTTACTGCTAAGCAATGATGCTAAATGAAGATGGTTACCATTTAGCTCCAAGGACAACTGCACATTAGCAATGCCTTAGTTTCTTAGTTTTAGACTCTTAGTTTGACTTGTTTATCTATATATTCTCATAACATGATTATTTATATGACATCTATATTTCTATGTATATTTAGTCTACCTCATTGGCTATGTATAATCGTGATACTACTTTACATACTGTTACTTCTTTTTAAGCTGCTGTCATGCAGACAGCTTCACACTAAGTCTTACAGAGAATGCACTTGAATTCCTGAACATATTGTCTTTAATTATTAGCAGCTGCTTATATGGCACAGTCAACAGGTTGTGGGTGGGCACGTTGACCCATTTTCTCTTAAAGAAGTCATTTTCAATTAAAGTTGTTTGTGCTTAACCAGAGTGGAAATATGACCTCAATTGAGACAAAATTGCCTTTAAGTTAAAGCTTCAATGACACGAGCAATTACCTTTTCAAAACACCAGCTAATACTTCATATAAAAACACACAACCGTTTTACAGTAAATGTACCTCCCAGTGAATGGAACCCGCCAACACAATATTGTGACAAAATATTATGTTAGTACAGTTTTCAGAGGTTTACAGGAATTCATGACAGTTCAAGGTCCCCCGCTGTATTATTAGCTGATTTAACACTATGTTTAAACCAGAAGTACAGCAACATCATTTTTCCATAACCACTAACTGATGATTTAGTCATGTGAGCCTAACCTTAAATTAACCTTATTGATTTTTTTTTAACTTAGGGGAAAGGGGAACAACATTACAAAGACACATTTAGAGTTGTTTTTTCTGGTTATGCGACAAATTCATGTCCGGCTTTTAATTTGCTTTAATTTAACTGCTGAATGATCCATTATGAGAGGCCAAAAAACTGCACAGAGCTGAGAGGCAATGCAGAGTCAGGTCAAGTGGAATGTGGGTTTGTCAATACGAGCGTCACCTTTAACAATACACACTGAGGTTCTGATCAATTACTATTGGTAAGAAAGTATAACACTGAATGTTACGTTTTTTTGTCTAATATTCTCACACTGTCAATCACAATGTAAAAATGGACTATTCAATTAAAGCCACTTATTTTTTGCAGTGTTGTAGCATTCTTAACATGGTAACAAGAGATTGGGCGGTTGTCCCTGCAGTGACTGTGTTTGATAGGACAGTTGACTGCCTTCCCAGAGTAGTAAAAAGATGCTCTGAGTCGGGCGCACTGTGGTCATACTGGTTCACATGGTACAGTCTTGGACACGCATAAAGCTATATGTGGGTATGTATGTGGCAGGTTTGGGAACCCACTGTGGGAAGCAACTATCAGAGGGAAGGGGGCTGGGTTGGGGTGGGTGTACCACTCGGCAGCTTTACTGACAGGAAGCGGGCCGGCTCTGTCCCTACATTCCTCTAACAGATGTTTGACAGAGAAAATATTTTCACAGCTGGAGAGGGAAGGGAGGGAAAATATATGTTTGACGATACATCACACTGGAGGTGGCGAAAACTGAGAAAAAAAGCCTCCACATGCATGATACTTCACTATATATGTACGTACGTACTGTCCTCAAGGCTGGCCTTGGGAAATCCCATTGGATGTTTCAGTGTCTCCTCAAAATTTTCCACAACTCCCCAGGTTCATGTCCTTTGCTGATAGAAAATGTATCCATTAATCATGTGGGCTCGCCTGTCTAATGATTAATATAAGAAAACAGCTGGTCTCTATCACTAACACATTGCTATAATGTAAAGTGAGTGGTGATGATGATGGTGCTGCTGATGATAAGGCTATAGGAGTTACAAAAGTGTGTTTTCTGGAAATATGTGCTGGGTTAAACAGTACAAAGAGAAATCAGGAGGAGGTGTATCCATCTACACTGATAACACATTTCACTCTGACCACAAATCCACAAAATGCAACAGAAAGAAAAGTGTCTGTACTGTGTTGCAGCACTGTGCCAAAAGTGTTGACAAGAAGCAAAGCAGTTTCACATCTCTCTTTTCTGGCCAAGTCATATGTTAGAAAGTGAGAAGTGGTCTCCGTCAACTTCCAGCTGCAGTGGACTGTATGAGTCGCATACTCCTGGGAGACACGCTTCCCGGCTGTCTGGAGTCCAGAGGTCTGAAACTAGAATCACCAGAGAACAATTACTCTCTCCTTCCTGGACTGTTTGGAGACAACTGAAACTGTTGAGATGACAATTTATCACTTCTCTGTAATCCTTCCTGCCAACTCCAATCCACACAACAAGCAGCTTATTGGCAGACAGTGCACTGCTTGACGTAGGTAGCAGAGTATAGAGTCCTATATCATCCACATTATGAACTATGTATGTACGATTTAATTGCTTTGACATATTCATAGACTTTAGCTATCCTTGGCGCTATCCCGCTTTATATTCACTGAGTTCGAGTTTTGAGGTTTACCCATACTGGCCGTACATAGTTGGCAGTTTGCGCCTACCGCTCAATTGATATTGGCAACTTCAACTGTTCCTTGATGCTGCAGTGTCTTTCAGCATGCACGACAGAAAGACATAGAAACATGGCACCCGACAAAGGTTCATCTCAAAACAGTGTGCTGTGTTTTGAGTTTTATGGCCAGTCAAGACATTCTGATGATTCTGACTTTGCTGCTGCTGATTGCTTGTGTTGCACTCAGCATGGGTCATTTTGAGGGACAGTGATGTTGACGTTGTTTTCTGATCCACCTCCTCTATGGTTACCACAGGGGTTATGAAAAGATCATGGTCATGGTTTGATGTAGTGCCAAAATGTATTCATTAAAAAACTTTTTTTTAAATATCTATTTTCTCATCTGTCACAAAATCTTGAAGCAAAGACAAAAAGACAGTCTGTGTTACCATCATGTAATCTAATTTGCCATTTTGTTATTGTCTTTCTCTGCGCCCAATTCATCTTCCTGGTGACAACAGCTCTGTGCCACCATCAGCGCTAAAGGCTACGGCTGTAGGAGCTCAGCCAATATTAGATGGTGATGGGAAAAGTGCATGATCGTAACAGAGGAGCCTGACTGGGAAAAACATTTGCACCCAAATCAAATAGAATACAAAACAAAAAAGGTGAGTGAAAGTGTGTAATAATGTCGAAAGAGAAGCTCTGCTGCTACAAAATGGCTGAAGACAGATATCATACATACCTGACATTTTGTGACTAATTTTCATTGCTGGTTATTTAAGCCTAAAATCAGTTGCATGAATTTATATAAACGCAGTTTCCTGACTAAAACTAGACTAACATGCTTTTGTTGAATAAAAATAAAGCATGAGGTTGACCAAATATGTCTGAAACTAATGTGGACTTTTGATCTCAGGACTAGAAATCACAGTGGGTTGGAGAAAGAATGCTAACCACAGTCTCTAGTGTCAAAATGAGACACTTTTAACAGCCATCCAGCCCCCCAACGCTGTGATAAGACCACCTGACATCAGCACAATAGTACCCTGAATTTGCAAAAGATTTGAGTCTGACCCACTTGCTAATTTTATTTCATGTTGTGTGTACTAAATAATAACTTCTGCAATATGTTCAGTGACACTGACCCAGCAATGCACATCGCAAAGTAGAAGAGGACTGATGTCAGGTGGTGCTATCAGGTGGAACATTGAAGATGGTCACAGCACCTCCTTCCCAATCTAATGATTGGTTGGGTCTACATGTAGTCTGCCATCTCTATCGACTTTGTCATGACTATGACTGTCTAATCCAACAATCTGACCATTGTAAAGCGTGAAAATATTGAGTGGTCATTCAGGGTTTTGCAGAACTGTAACAACTGTGTGCTACTTCATCGTTTGCTTCTGAGAGAGCGCAGAAATTATGTGCATGACCACAAGAGTTTGCCTTTCAGGACAATGTTAACATAGGTTGCATAAAGCATTTGAATAAACATCAGATGCTGTCTCCAGAGAGGACACCTTGACATCAGCCTGTCCATTTACCTTAGTCTGAACTCTCTCCTGAATGTGCTCTGTTGTGACAGCTGTGAGGTCTGTGTTTGAAGATCCTCTCAGTGGAAGGAAAACATGGGAGAGGATCAATATCCCTCCTTTTATTATTGCTGGTGTGGTCTGTATGGTTGTGGAGTCTAGCCAGAGCCAGCAGGTAGCTGTCAGTCACAGACCACCTGAGGAGACCTCTGCCTCTGAAAGTGGGAGGTTGAAGTGGGACACCTTGGCTTGTTAGGATAAATTCTCATTTACGGTAAGCACTGAGCAGAAAGTTACAGGGTACTGACTAAAGGGTTTACACCAGATTGTTCCACCAGACAGTTAAACCTATACTGAGGCTTTGTTCAGACTGCAGGCAGTTGATTGGATTCTCAAAGACAGACTGCCTACACTGGGTTTTGCAAGTGATTTGATCGGATTTGTGTATCCAGGCATCATGAAAGTTTGCCACTTAAACTTTATTGGATTTGTCCTTCTGAAAGTAGTCCAGCCGTCCTGTTCTATCTCCAGTATCTTAGATTAATTTACTCAATTACTACTTATTGAGACTGAACTTAAGTCAAACAAGGATAAAAGTCATTGAGGTAATTACTGAGACCGATCACACTACTGATTCACTTGATATCCGATTCATTGTGAGGACGTGCTGATGAGCTCATTCTCTGCTTTTCTAGAGCTTTCTTTCCAGTCTCTGGTTACACAGTCATTGCTTATACAGGTGCATGAACGACAACAACATTCATCTGTGTCACTACAATAACTTTGAACTGAATACTCGTCAGAGAACAGGAGAACTTTGCCCGTCTTGGATTTGATTCAAAACAGGCGAGAAATGAGCTTCCTGCTTCACCCAGCTGGCCACAGTGTATGGCTGGAGTCCCGGCTGTTTAGGCTGCCTTGGCTCAGCTCCCGCTCAGGGTGGCGAGGGGGAACTACTGGAGCAGCACGGGGTTCTGACCCTGTGACCGCACAGCTCAGAGTGCAGGACAGAGTGCAGTGCCAAGTAGTGTGGCTAAATGCTGATAGACTAGCAAGTCATGGCTCAACACTTGACTTGGCCACAGCAAATGTCTGTTTGAAGCAGTTCTTATCAGCCCCTTTTAGGGAACTATAACGAAACTGATAAATCTTCTGTAGTTTTAGAGAGACACATTTCAACATTTCTTCCCATTTAGGGACCCCACCCTAACAATTATACAGTTATCTGGCTGATCAGTCTATTTGTCCATAGAGTGTAGTGCAAGTTACGCCAACAAGTACTGGCAAGATTTGAATTTTGCTAACCTTTCATTTCCTTTCCTTTCCTTTCCTTTCTTTTCCTTTCCTTTCCTGTGGAGAAATTGAAAAAGTAAAGAATTTGACCAACCATTTTGTCTATCACATGCTCTCTTAAAGGAATGCGTTTTCCAGAAGGTCTGCTATGCATAGTCATGATCCCCTGAGTTCTTTATGTTTTTGTTGACCCCCCCCCGATGTTTACTCTAGCTCCAACATAAAGGAAGGCAAATTTCCTTCTTGAAGCACAACATTTTTATAACAAAATAGTTAGAAATTAAATCGAAATTAAATTTTTGAAATTGACTTACTATTCATGGTCAGGGGAGGGTGAACCTTTGAATCTTGAACTTTGGATTTTCCATAGGCTTTTCAGTAATACCTCACAAGACAACAGATATTTCATAATCCTAAAGGATAGACTGCCATTAAATTTACTGAGCACATTCATGTTCCCAGAAGGATAAACCCTTTTCATTTTACTCGCCCTAATGTCTTTCTTCTAGAAAAGAAAATATGCGTCTGCCCTCCTCTCTGCAATTTCCATCAGAAAACAACATGAAAAGTGAATAATGGTCAAATGGGAATATAATTCCATAATTAAGTTTTTTTAATATGTGATACATTGCAGTTAAACATGATAACAGTTATCAGTCAGCAGTTAGGCATTCTGTTAGGCATTAGGCAAATCAGGCAGCATTTTCATTACATGATGTGTGTATCTTACATGACATTGTCCACACTGAGCGACTCTGTGTATTTTCCTTCTTGCCAGGATATCGCCTAAAACAAACCCGGGGCACTGCACAGCCCCGTCTGCGCTTGTTTAACATTTTAGTTGTTTGTTCAAGTTTGTGGAGTTGGATTTTTGCAGGCAGCTGGTACCAAGTTTATAATTTACTTCCTGTTAATGTTCCAGTTACACTAAGGACTAAGGTGGTAAACATGTACACACATTTTGAGAGGCTTAAACATTCCACACAATGCACATGCAAGGGCACGCAAGGTATAGCGTGTGAACCCATTGCTGCATAGAGTTATAGCACAATGTTAGAACGTTCACATGTTTTTTATTTGATGTACCTGATGGACCGGATTCTAAACTGGCCTGAAGGCTCAAGCTGTGCTGTATGAGTACTGTCATGTGATAACAAAGAGAAAGATATTCCCTCTTGTCTTTTGGCTCCGATTTGCAGATCAATATCTGCTATGTAAGTTCAACTGTATACTGTAGTGACTGTTAGCAACGCATTATGAATGCGAAACAGTGTCCTACCTAAGTGATAGAGCTTGTTTTAGCAGGATCTCCACCTGACCCGAGGCCAAACTGTCACAGTGCCAGGAAAATAGCTGTTTTATTACTGTAAATAATCTGCAGTACAATACAGCGCAGGAAGAGGGGATGATAAGATGAAATGGCAGTTCGGGTTGGCTCAGGTTCAAAAGAAAAATAAGTCAAAGTAGAAGTCATGACAGGGGCTCACTAGAGTGTGGGAGTCTGGGAGTTTCTTGCCTGTTAACCGTCAAAGTTCTTTTCATTGCTCCACAGGCCCAGCCTGGACCACAGCCTCCCTGTGAAAAGAGCAAGGATTAAGACAGTTAGAAATAAAGACAAAGGGGACACATTGCCCCTCTTCCCCTGAGAGCACCCCCCCACAGCCACACAATGATAGGGTACAATGGGATGATGTGTTCTTTTGGCCCGCACCGGATGTGTCATCTCGTGCTGCTGTGCAGAACTTCTCAGCATTGTGCGTGGGCCTCTACCATTGTGGCTGGGCAAAACTAATACTTTGCAGATATTTCACAGTGGGTGAGTGCTTTCTTTCCACCCAGGCAGCCTGGAGTTCCCTGAGTCCCCCGGGTCAGGAAGCAGGGAGGCCCTGGGACTGACTAGCCTGCAGATCCACAACTACAGCTGTGGGGGAGGAGAAAGGCAATGACCTGTGGTCTCTCACTCACTATCTCTGTCTCTTCATCATGTTTGGGGAAACTTCTTGAACACCTTGTAAACACTCATTTCCTTTCTTATTGAGAAGCCCTTTCAGAGTCCAATCTAAACAGGCATCAGTATGTCCAAACAGTTTTATCTCTGTAGCTTCTTCTTTTAAAAATACAGCATCAGTCATGCCCCTAATGAGGTTGACACTGTTTCTCATTATTATCATCTCTCAACACATTGGAATGCCTTAAGCTTGATAACAACACATTTAATTAGCCTGGCAATGGTTAACAAATTGTAAACTGAGACCCCATGAAGGGTCTACATCAGTACCTGGCTCCACAATAACTTTCTTTTTACATCCAATGAAACACTTTCTCTCTTATGACGCTTCTGGAGCAGAGTTCTTCCTGTTTGATACAATCTATGAGTGATTGTGAGGGCTGCCGCGTGCATCTCTGGCCGGGCCTCACCGATTACTGTACAAAAGCACAACTTTAAAACTTTATTCAGTGATTTTGGTGAAACTGGATCAGATTTTATACATAGTATATTTGTTTCATGATGGACAGATAGCTTTAGCCTTGCTAGAATAGTGCATTTAGTGCAACAGAACTGGGATCAGCAGCCGGACTGGACCAGGTTCATCACAACGGACAACATCTGAGCCAGGAGCCAACCCAGCAAGAAAGCCACATGTATTCCCCGGCAAACTGGACATTGCTGGTTTCAGGAAGTTCTGTTCGATCCCGGCCCTGACCTTGTTCACTGGAAGGTAGACACTGACACTAGATCATGGTGCTACCTGCAGTGTATAGTATGGGTAAAGGTGTAATGCACACTTGCTTGTGGCTATTGGCTAACACTAATCAATATCCATGACAAGTCCCTCTCTATCTGCCTGTTTTTACAGGGAACATATAAACTTGGATCATGGACTTGCAACTGCCACTACATTTAAACTTACTGACACAATAAGGTAAACCATGGTGGTCCAGACAACAGTTCCCACAAGCATTATGACTTTCTCCACAGGGACAACACTGAAAGTTGGGTAAAATGAATGTATATTTACTAAAAATAACATGAAATAGCTTTGTACTACTTGAATACAGGTTGAAAATAATTTTAAAATCACTACATGTCCCAACCTTTTTTGAATTGGGGTTCTACTATAGTTTGATTTAATGAAATCTTAAATCTGCACTATCAATATTTGTAACTTAGTAGTAGTATGAACCCATAGGGAATTATCATCCAACTATGCAGTTCCCCTCAGCTAGTGCATTGCAGTATATTTTGTTTTTTACGGTTCATTGCTCTCATTAACCCCATTTCCTGCTTCATCAGGCAGCTGTTTTCAGCAAAACAGCTCTAATAAACCAACTGTACACTACCTGCCCAGCACCAGCACCAAACAGCAGACAGACAAGCCAGTGAACATAGTGGAACAATTAGCAGATAAGCCAGAGCCAGATATTTGTATCAAGAGCTGGTGGAGGCCAAAACACAGCTAAAAGAAAAGTGAAAATTGAACTTACAGTATATTTGTCACACAGTATTGTATTGGACAGTGTTCTGTGTGTAACAGGCAATTGTTTGCTAACATGTTGGCCACGTCTACTTTAAGGTCAGATTACAGTTACAAGTCAGCATTTAGACTACACAATATCATTTTCTCACAACACCCTTTTTTGTTCTTTGTTTTTACAGATATAAACTAGTGTTAGGGATTTAATGCTGACTCTAATGTTGGACCAGACTTGAGGTGAGATGACCGGAAAAAGAGCAATCTGCAAATGTTATGGTCCAGCGCCCATCTTTAGTGTACACAATGAAGCTGAACCAGCAACTATGGATATGTAGATGTGATATTTGTCATGACCACTTAGTGTTGTCTGCTGAGACGAGACCAGAGAGGAACTGAAAGGGTGGACAGAGGAACTGACTGTGTGAGAGCAGTCAAAAGGAACATTGCCCTTGGGCCTATGAAAGCACATTTTTCTCCAATGTCATGGAGATTTCTTTTGCTAATGAGCTCTATCCATGGGCTATCAAGTGCTGCCAAATGCAGAGGAAAGCTGTTCCTTTGCTTAATTAAATCATGGATAGTTTTGTGGCCTTAATACTTGGAATGTAAGCCTTTATGTAACTGTTAGTGGGAACTTAGATCTACTTATTTTTTGTGTAATACTGGGGATGACATGGTTCATTGTCAGTGTGCAATGACGCGGAATTAAGTGGTTAGTTGTAGTACTAGCACTATTTAATGCTACTTGTAGCAACCTTAACAAAGAGTGTAAAAAACATTTTCATTGATCATAGTCAGGGATCAAGAATTGTCCAGTACTGACAGCGCTTTAGTCAAGACATCCATTGTTGAGGACCAGGACTAGTCAAAACTGAGTCAAGACCGAGTTGGACTTGCTGGACTGGGTCGAGATTAGCTAGAATATTCAAATTATCAAATTAAATCAAATCAAATTTTATTTGTATAGCCCAGATTCACAAAACACATTTTTACAATCTGTACAGGGAGTGACACCCTCTGTCCTTAGACCCTCGGTTCGAGTGAGGAAAAACTTGCCCACAAAAAACCTTTAACAGGGAAAAAATGTGGAAGAAACCTCAGGAAGAGCCACAGAGGAGGGATCCCTCTCCCAGGACGGACAGACGTGCAATGGATGTCACGTGTACAGAACAAATCAACACAAACATATTGTACAATTAACGTTTCAAGCCCGGGCTCAAGCCCAGAAAGTCCGAGACTTTAGAGCACCTCAGCACTGAGCGCTGATGCTGTGGTGTGCTCTTGGCTAAAGGATCAAAATAGATTTGAAAGGTCTCAGAGCCCAAATGAGAACCATAAGAAGCAGTAGTTTTTCACTGCAATGGTGTTTTATGTAACACAACCCCCTCGCAGAGAAGCCAAACAGACTTTAGCCCATGGCACTTAACATGATCCATGATCCATGAACAATGCCTCAGTAAATGTATACACCTCAAAGAGCTTAGGCGATGTTAGCTATGCCCCGCAGGACATACCTTTGGTAAGTGGAATGGAATCCGGGGAGGAACTACAGATACAGTAGGTAGGGAGAAGATGGAGTTACTCTGGTGGAAAAACCACAAGAGTGAGAGTAATCTCGCCTTTAACCCATAAAACAGACACACTGACAAGTGATGAATGTGAGAACTAAACTTTTATTCACTTGCCAAATTCTATAATCTGTACTGGAGTGATAATAAGCAGGAAAGGGTTCACATGAAGCATTTAATCTACATTTTAAAAGCTTGTACTTTGCTCTTCTTAACAGGCAGACAGGGCAGACAAACAGAAGGAAGAAAAGGATTCATGGTACTCAGCTCAATACGTTTCTTTCTACCACAGCTCCTCTATAAAAGGGAAGTGCGGTTTTGTGTCCGAGAGCTTTGAGACGATACAAAGAGGCTCTCTTCTCAAAAGCATAACTTAACAGCTGTTTTAGCAATGCACAGAAGTGTGAATGCAACTTTTTCATGTTCAAGACAGGCCTTGTAGATGAAAGGCTCCTTTCATTATCCTTGTGTGCTATAAAAAATGGCCACTTGCAGCAGACTGGAACTCAGAGGATGTAGATCCAGGTGGCCTTGGCAAACAATGTTGGGGAAAACCAGTTGTTTTGGTTTTGTGTTCATCTACTGAAGGGAAACTTTTCAAATGCCCAAATAGAAATATCTAATTGCAATAACTTGAAAGCATAAGAATTTTGGCTTGAATAAAAACAGGCTCTGAGGAGTTCTCGCGTCACTACAAATGCACTTCTCAATGAGGAATATTTTCTTACATGTGGTTTCAAGTGTTTGAAGCAAATTAAAAGACGTGACTACTCCAAAGAAGGCGGCATTCTGTTGTCACACTGCAGCTCTGCTCGATTCGAGCTCTCTCAAGTTCAAAGTGGAGTGCTCTCAAACTTATCTTGTTCATGCCACAAGGGACCTCATTTATGACATTCTAAAGCCTAGCAGAGGCTGATTTCAACCAAACAACACCCCATCCAGATTTTCAAAGGGCTAAGGAAAAATTACTCTTCCTGCATTTCCAGGCTCCAGCAAAGCCTTAACGCTCCAACTACTGTATATTACTTGGCACAAATTTCCATCTCAACCACATCTGTTCACAGTCCTGCTCTGAAAGAAGACGCATGCACAGAAACACACACAGTCACCCCTCTGATTGGAGGGAAACGGTCCTGGAGAACATGTGAAGTGGCGTGTAGGTGGTACTCCTTTTGAGAAGAAGGCTTAATGAATTCATAAGTATAACAGTATGGACTGAATGGGAGGCCCGGCTGTTTGATGTGGAGCTCTGGTTCTGACCGCTGCCAAGAAGCAGAATGTCAGAGGCAGCCTTTGCTAACGCAGAGGTTATGGCCTTGTTTCCGTGGCAGCAGAGCTCCTGTCAGCAGCTCCTCATGCTGTCAAACGAACGCACGCACATTCATCTTCATGTTGAATTGTTTCTGCAAAGCCTGCATACGGTCATAATGATCTTCTGAGAGGATCTGCAGCAGATGTCTGGGATGGCTTCAGCCAGTGCAGACCAGACATCAAATACAGTTGGAAAATGATGTTATTAATCAATTTTTAATTATAATCAATTCACTTTTCACGGTCCTCGAGGTTGGCAGATAGAATCTTATCCTGAATTACAAAGAGATCTAATACACCATGTTTCCATTAGCCTCTTTTTAATTCAAGTGAAGAAAAAAACTTCTAATGTGAACTGATTTATCAGAAAAGACCCTAGTGCTTATTTCCCAATCTAACGTCACGCTTTCATCACCAGCCAGCAATGCAATTTCATACATATATGTACAGTATGTACCTTGTGTGCACTATGTAGTTATTTATTCTATCTTTATTGATTGATTGAGGCGCTAATGATGTAGATGTTTCTACATGGCTACTACCATAAAATAACAGATTGTAGATCATTTTTGATGCTACGTCAATGTGTGATCAGGTGACTGTTGTCTCTGGACAGAAAAATAAACTGTAGCAGCAGTAATGTTAGATCAGTTCGTTAGCTAGGCTGCTCTGACTGATCATGATCACAATCATGTTCATACAATAGGCCACCAGGAAGAAGAGGTTGATGGAGAGCAGACAGACTACAACCAGAGCCTCTATGGATATAATGACAGAGGTGAAAAGATAGAAGGTGATGATTAAGCTAGAAAGCTAAGAAGAGAAAATGAGAGAGCGACAAGAAATCTGAGACTGACTCCTAGTCGTACCAATGTCTGCATTTTTATAAACACACACACACACACACACTCACACACACACACATATATATATATATATATATATACACACACACACACACACACACACACACACATATATATATATATATATATATATACACACACACACACACACACACACACACACACACACACAGTTGACTTGACTCAGGTCTTAAATTTTTAAAATAAATAAGTACATTTATAATGGAGAATGTAGATAGCAGCAGGGAGAGGTCAATGAATGCACACACAAACAGAGAACTTGAGAAGATTGTTATTTTGTAGTTTTGATTGATAGTCAGTGACATTTCCCACTACATATCTTTCTATCTACATCCCTATTTTTTATTGTTATGAATGTGCTGGTTTCTGGACCTACATTCATATTTTTTTTGCAGTTGTTTAATTGCAGCAAAGTTGCCATAAATCCTCAGAAAAAGTCTCAGCTGCAAACTTTCTCTGGCTCCTTTTGGGAAACACGGTGCTCTGATTTTTCCTTGGTATGTAAACACTCCTTTCTTATTATTATTTTGCAAATCAGCACATTTGAAATATTTGCTTTTCATTTCCTGCCTGTTTGGAAAAAGACAACATCTGGAGAGAATATCATCCACTTCCTTTGCTTTGTCACGTAGTTACCGTGACCATGGCAACAGGGGTCTGGGGGAAGGCAGCTTTCATTGGGGGGGGGGGTTAAGATACGTTTCTGCTGAAAGGCAGTGAAATAAAAGCCGAGTGTAGATGAAAGGAAGACGCGTCAGAACTTGATTCATCAACAGATCTTTTACTAAAAAGGCAACTGGGCTTCATCTCTTTCCACTGTCTGTACAGCGCTCTGAAATCCAAATAAAATTAAGTTATAATCCTTCTGTAGTGTCCTCCTCATGCTGTCATCACAGCAAATGAAAGCCCAGTCAGATCTCGTTCTGACAGCCATCTTAAATTCACTCTGCGATCTCAGGGGACCAGTTTTCTGCATACTCAATATGCTCACAGCTCCTTCAGCCCACACAGTCACCATGGCAACCATGGACCACCTCTGGCTTCTAGAGCATCTGTCAGCCAATACCCCCTCATACACTCCCCCCTCCACACACACACATAGACACACAAACACACAGCCATCTTTGCTTTGTAGCATGACAGTGTGTTTCTGCACCTGGCAAAAAAATTCTTTCCACATAACACATGACAGGTCGAGTAAATCTCATCCCTGTGGATTTTTACTCCACCGTTCGTCTCCTCTCCAGCACCACATAAACAGAGTAGAAGCTAAAAGAAAGCTGAGATGGCAGTGCAGAGCACCCATTTGTTTTTTTCCAGTTTGTATCTAAAGAGGGCAGCGTTGAGCCTTTTCTCGCGCAGCCTTGTTGACAATTCTTCACCACATACAAAAAAAAAAAAAAAGAAAAAGAAAAAAAAAAGGCCAAGGTCCTCCTCTCTGTGATGAAACTTGAAAAAGCATTTCTTTTCTGATGCTCCACTTGGTGATAAATGCACCTGTGTTATTAAAATATTGGGTATTAGTGGGTAATGAAAAGAAGAATGTTCCTTGACCTTTTTACCCTGCAGCAAAAAGATGAATCA
>NC_040021.1:1729338-1778047 GCF_000972845.2 Larimichthys crocea
GAGAGGCTTAAACATTCCACACAATGCACATGCAAGGGCACGCAAGGTATAGCGTGTGAACCCATTGCTGCATAGAGTTATAGCACAATGTTAGAACGTTCACATGTTTTTTATTTGATGTACCTGATGGACCGGATTCTAAACTGGCCTGAAGGCTCAAGCTGTGCTGTATGAGTACTGTCATGTGATAACAAAGAGAAAGATATTCCCTCTTGTCTTTTGGCTCCGATTTGCAGATCAATATCTGCTATGTAAGTTCAACTGTATACTGTAGTGACTGTTAGCAACGCATTATGAATGCGAAACAGTGTCCTACCTAAGTGATAGAGCTTGTTTTAGCAGGATCTCCACCTGACCCGAGGCCAAACTGTCACAGTGCCAGGAAAATAGCTGTTTTATTACTGTAAATAATCTGCAGTACAATACAGCGCAGGAAGAGGGGATGATAAGATGAAATGGCAGTTCGGGTTGGCTCAGGTTCAAAAGAAAAATAAGTCAAAGTAGAAGTCATGACAGGGGCTCACTAGAGTGTGGGAGTCTGGGAGTTTCTTGCCTGTTAACCGTCAAAGTTCTTTTCATTGCTCCACAGGCCCAGCCTGGACCACAGCCTCCCTGTGAAAAGAGCAAGGATTAAGACAGTTAGAAATAAAGACAAAGGGGACACATTGCCCCTCTTCCCCTGAGAGCACCCCCCCACAGCCACACAATGATAGGGTACAATGGGATGATGTGTTCTTTTGGCCCGCACCGGATGTGTCATCTCGTGCTGCTGTGCAGAACTTCTCAGCATTGTGCGTGGGCCTCTACCATTGTGGCTGGGCAAAACTAATACTTTGCAGATATTTCACAGTGGGTGAGTGCTTTCTTTCCACCCAGGCAGCCTGGAGTTCCCTGAGTCCCCCGGGTCAGGAAGCAGGGAGGCCCTGGGACTGACTAGCCTGCAGATCCACAACTACAGCTGTGGGGGAGGAGAAAGGCAATGACCTGTGGTCTCTCACTCACTATCTCTGTCTCTTCATCATGTTTGGGGAAACTTCTTGAACACCTTGTAAACACTCATTTCCTTTCTTATTGAGAAGCCCTTTCAGAGTCCAATCTAAACAGGCATCAGTATGTCCAAACAGTTTTATCTCTGTAGCTTCTTCTTTTAAAAATACAGCATCAGTCATGCCCCTAATGAGGTTGACACTGTTTCTCATTATTATCATCTCTCAACACATTGGAATGCCTTAAGCTTGATAACAACACATTTAATTAGCCTGGCAATGGTTAACAAATTGTAAACTGAGACCCCATGAAGGGTCTACATCAGTACCTGGCTCCACAATAACTTTCTTTTTACATCCAATGAAACACTTTCTCTCTTATGACGCTTCTGGAGCAGAGTTCTTCCTGTTTGATACAATCTATGGTGTTGTGAGGGCTGCCGCGTGCATCTCTGGCCGGGCCTCACCGATTACTGTACAAAAGCACAACTTTAAAACTTTATTCAGTGATTTTGGTGAAACTGGTCAGATTTTATACATAGTTATTTGTTTCATGATGGACAGATAGCTTTAGCCCTGCTAGAATAGTGCATTTTTGCAACAGAACTGGTCAGCCAGCCGGACTGGACCAGGTTCATCACAACGGACAACATCTGAGCCAGGAGCCAACCCAGCAAGAAAGCCACATGTATTCCCCGGCAAACTGGACATGCTGGTTTCAGGAAGTTCTGTTCGATCCCGGCCCTGACCTTGTTCACTGGAAGGTAGACACTGACAATAGATCATGGTGCTACCTGCAGTGTTAGTATGGGTAAAGGTGTATGCCACATTGCTTGTGGCTATTGGCTAACACTAATCAATATCCATGACAAGTCCCTCTCTATCTGCCTGTTTTTACAGGGAACATATAACTTGGATCATGGACTTGCAACTGCCACTACATTAAACTTACTGACACAATAAGGTAAACCATGGTGGTCCAGACAACAGTTCCCACAAGCATTATGACTTTCTCCACAGGGACCACTGAGTTGGGTAAAATGAATGTATATTTACTAAAAATAACATGAAATAGCTTTGTACTACTTGAATACAGGTTGAAAATAATTTTAAAATCACTACATGTCCCCACCTTTTTGAATTGGGTTCTACTATAGTTTGTTTAATGAAATCTTAAATCTGCACTATCAATTTTGTAACTTAGTAGTAGTATAACCATAGGGAATTATCATCCAACTATGCAGTTCCCCTCAGCTAGTGCATTGCAGTATATTTTGTTTTTTACGGTTCATTGCTCTCATTAACCCCATTTCCTGCTTCATCAGGCAGCTGTTTTCAGCAAAACAGCTCTAATAAACCAACTGTACACTACCTGCCGCCGCACCAGCACCAAACAGCAGACCGACAAGCCAGTGAACATAGTGGAACATTAGCAGATAAGCCAGAGCCAGTATTTGTATCAAGAGCTGGTGGAGGCCAAAACACAGCTAAAAGAAAAGTGAAAATTGAACTTACAGTTATTTGTCACACAGTATTGTATTGGACAGTGTTCTGTGTGTAACAGGCAATTGTTTGCTAACTGTTGGCACGTCTACTTTAAGGTCAGTTACAGTTACAAGTCAGCATTTAGACTACACAATATCATTTTCTCACAACACCCTTTTTTGTTCTTGTTTTTAAGATATAAACTAGTGTTAGGGATTTAATGCTGACTCTAATGTTGGACCAGACTTGAGGTGAGATGACCGGAAAAAGAGCAATCTGCATGTTATGGTCCAGCGCCCATCTTTAGTGTACACAATGAAGCTGAACCAGCAACTATGGATATGTAGATGTGTATTTGTCATGACCACTTAGTGTTGTCTGCTGAGACGAGACCAGAGAGGAACTGAAAGGTGGACAGAGGAACTGACTGTGTGAGAGCAGTCAAAAGGAACATTGCCCTTGGGCCTATGAAAGCACATTTTTCTCCAATTGCATGGAGATTTCTTTTGCTAATGAGCTCTATCCATGGGCTATCAAGTGCTGCCAAATGCAGAGGAAAGCTGTTCCTTTGCTTAATTAAATCATGGATAGTTTTGTGGCCTTAATACTTGGAATGTAAGCCTTTATGTAACTGTTAGTGGGAACTTAGATTACTTATTTTTTGTGTAATACTGGGGTGACATGGTTCATTGTCGTGTGCAATGACGCGGAATTAAGTGGTGTTAGTTGTAGTACTGCACTATTTAATGCTACTTGTAGCAACCTTACAAAGAGTGTAAAAAACATTTTCATTGATCATAGTCAGGGATCAAGAATTGTCCAGTACTGACAGCGCTTTAGTCAAGACATCCATTGTTGAGGACCAGGACTGTCAAAACTGAGTCAAGACCGAGTTGGACTTGCTGGACTGGGTCGAGATTAGCTAGAATATTCAAATTATCAAATTAAATCAAATCAAATTTTATTTGTTATAGCCCAGATTCACAAAAACACATTTTACAATCTGTACAGGAGTGACACCCTCTGTCCTTAGACCCTCGGTTCGAGTGAGGAAAAACTTGCCCACAAAAAACCTTTAACAGGGAAAAAATGTGGAAGAAACCTCAGGAAGAGCCACAGAGGAGGGATCCCTCTCCCGGACGGACAGACGTGCAATGGATGTCACGTGTACAGAACAATCAACACAAACATATTGTACAATTAACGTTTCAAGCCCGGGCTCAAGCCCAGAAAGTCCGAGACTTTAGAGCACCTCAGCACTGAGCGCTGATGCTGTGGTGTGCTCTTGGCTAAAGGATCAAAATAGATTTGAAAGGTCTCAGAGCCCAAATGAGAACCATAAGAAGCAGTAGTTTTCACTGCAATGTGTTTTATGTACACAACCCCCTCGCAGAGAAGCCAAACAGACTTTAGCCCATGGCACTTACATGATCCATGATCCATGAACAATGCCTCGTAAATGTACACCTAAAGAGCTTAGGCGATGTTAGCTATGCCCCGCAGGACCTACCTTTGGTAAGTGGAATGGAATCCGGGGAGGAACTACAGATACAGTAGGTAGGGAGAAGATGGAGTTACTCTGGTGGAAAAAACCACAAGGTGAGAGTAATCTCGCCTTTAACCCATAAAACAGACACACCTGACAAGTGTGAATGTGAGAACTAAACTTTTATTCACTTGCCAAATTCTATATCTGTACTGGAGTGATAATAAGCAGGAAAGGGTTCACATGAAGCTTTATCTACATTTATAAAAGCTTGTACTTTGCTCTTCTTAACAGGCAGACAGGGCAGACAAACAGAAGAAGAAAAAGGATTCATGGTCTCAGCTCAATACGTTTCTTTCTACCACAGCTCCCTCTAAAAGGGAATGCGGTTTTTTGTCCGAGAGCTTTGAGACGATACCAAGAGGCTCTCTTCTCAAAAGCCTAACTTAACAGCTGTTTTAGCAATGCACAGAAGTGTGAATGCAACTTTTTCATGTTCAAGACAGGCCTTGTAGATGAAAGGCTCCTTTCATTATCCTTGTGTGCTATAAAAAAATGGCCACTTGCAGCAGACTGGAACTCAGAGGATGTAGATCCAGGTGGCCTTGGCAAACAATGTTGGGGAAAACCAGTTGTTTTGGTTTTGTGTTCATCTACTGAAGGGAACTTTTCAAATGCCCAAATAGAATATCTAATTGCAATAACTTGAAAGCATAAGAATTTTGGCTTGAATAAAAACAGGCTCTGAGAGTTCTCGCGTCACTAAATGCACTTCTCAATGAGGAATATTTTCTTACATGTGGTTTCAAGTGTTTGAAGCAAATTAAAAGCGTGACTACTCCAAAGAAGGCGGCATTCTGTTGTCACACTGCAGGTCTGCTCGATTCGAGCTCTCTCAAGTTCAAGTGGAGTGCTCTCAAACTTATCTTGTTCATGCCACAAGGGACCTCATTTATGACATTCTAAAGCCTAGCAGAGGCTGATTTCAACCAACAACACCCCATCCAGATTTCAAAGGGCTAAGGAAAATTACTCTTCCTGCATTTCCAGGCTCCAGCAAAGCCTTAACGCTCCAACTACTGTATTTACTTGGCACAATTTCCATCTCCAACCACATCTGTTCACAGTCCTGCTCTGAAAGAGACGCATGCACAGAAACACACACAGTCACCCCTCTGATTGAGGGGAAACGGTCCTGGAGAACATGTGAAGTGGCGTGTAGGTGGTACTCCTTTTGAGAAGAAGGCTTAATGAATTCATAAGTATAACAGTATGGACTGAATGGGAGGCCCGGCTGTTTGATGTGGAGCTCTGGTTCTGACCGCTGCCAAGAAGCGAATGTCAGAGGCAGCCTTTGCTAACGCAGAGGTTATGGCCTTGTTTCCGTGCAGAGAGCTCCTGTCAGCAGTCCTCATGCTGTCAAACGACGCACGCACATTCATCTCATGTTGAATTGTTTCTGCAAAGCCTGCATCGGTCATAATGATCTTCTGAGAGGATCGCCGCAGATGTCTGGGATGGCTTCAGCCCGTGCAGACCAGACATCAAATACAGTTGGAAAATGATGTTATTAATCAATTTTTAATTATCAATTCACTTTTCACGGTCCTCGAGGTTGGCAGATAGAATCTTATCCTGAATACAAAGAGATCTAATACACCATGTTTCCATTAGCCTCTTTTTTATTCAAGTGAAGAAAAAAACTTCTAATGTGAACTGATTTATCAGAAAAGACCCTATGCTTATTTCCCAATCTAACGTCACGCTTTCATCACCAGCCAGCAATGCAATTTCATACATTATGTACAGTATGTACCTTGTGTGCACTATGTAGTTATTTATTCTATCTTTATTGATGATTGAGGCGCTAATGATGTAGATGTTTCTACATGGCTACTACCATAAAATCAGATGTAGATCTTTTTGATGCTACGTCAATGTGTGATCAGGTGACTGTTGTCTCTGGACAGAAAAAAAACTGTAGCAGCAGTAATGTTAGATCGTTCGTTAGCTAGGCTGCTCTGACTGATCATGATCACAATCATGTTCATACAATAGGCCACCAGGAAGAAGAGGTTGATGGAGAGCAGACCAGACTACAACCAGAGCCTCTATGGATATAATGACAGAGGTGAAAAGTAGAAGGTGATGATTAAGCTAGAAAGCTAAGAGAGAAATGAGAGAGCGACAGAAATCTGAGACCACTCCAGTCGTACCAATGTCTGCATTTTTATAAACACACACACACACACACACCACACACACACACACACATATATATATATATATATACACACCACACACACACACACACACACACACACACACACACACCACACACACCAGTTGACTTGACTCAGGTCTTAAATTTTTAAAATAATAAGTCATTTATAATGGAGAATGTAGATGCAGCAGGGAGAGGTCAATGAATGCACACACAAACAGAGAATAACGAGAAGTTGTTATTTTGTAGTTTTGATTGATAGTCAGTGACATTTCCCACTACATATCTTTCTATCTACATCCCTATTTTTTATTGTTATGAATGTGCTGGTTTCTGGACCTACATTCATATTTTTTTTGCAGTTGTTTAATTGCAGCAAAGTTGCCATAATCCTCAGAAAAAATCTCAGCTGCAACTTTCTCTGGCTCCTTTTGGGAAACACGGCGCTTGATTTTTCCTTGGTATGTAAACACTCCTTTCTTATTTTATTTTGCAAATCAGCACATTTGAATATTTTCTTTTCATTTCCTGCCTGTTTGGAAAAAGACACATCTGGAGAGAATATCATCCACTTCCTTTGCTTTGTCACGTAGTTACCGTGACCATGGCAACAGGGTCTGGGGGAAGGCAGCTTTCATTGGGGGGGGGGGGTTAAGATACGTTTCTGCTGAAAGGCAGTGAAATAAAAGCCGAGTGTAGATGAAAGGAGACGCGTCAGAACTTGATTCATCAACAGATCTTTTACTAAAAAGGCAACTGGGCTTCATCTCTTTCCACTGTCTGTACAGCGCTCTGAAATCCAATAAAATTAAGTTATAATCCTTCTGTAGTGTCCTCCTCATGCTGTCATCACAGCAAATGAAAGCCCAGTCAGATCTCGTTCTGACAGCCATCTTAAATTCACTCTGCGATCTCAGGGGACCAGTTTTCTGCATACTCATATCTCCACAGCTCCTTCAGCCCACACAGTCACCATGGCAACCATGGACCACCTCTGGCTCTGAGGCATCTGTCAGCCAATACCCCCTCATACACTCCCCCTCCACACACACACATAGACACACAACACACAGCCATCTTTGCTTGTAGCATGACAGTGTGTTTCTGCACCTGGCAAAAAAATTCTTTCCACATAACACATGACAGGTCGGTAAATCTCATCCCTGTGGATTTTTACTCCACCGTTCGTCTCCTCTCCAGCACCACATAAACAGAGTAGAAGCTAAAAGAAGCTGAGTGGCAGTGCAGAGCACCCATTTGTTTTTTTCCAGTTTGTATCTAAAGAGGCACGCGTTGACCTTTTCTCGCGCCGCTTGTTGACAATTCTTCACCACATACAAAAAAAAAAAAAAAAAAGAAAAAGAAAATTCATGCAAACCTGCTGTGTCACAACCCACACTACCAATGTAGGACCACCCATCCAGCACTAAAAGTCCCTGTCTGGGATTTAAACCCTACTGAACCCCTGCCCCGCCCCCCCCACCCTCCAAATCACCCACAGAAAAAAAAAAAAAAAAAAAGTATTCTGTGTGCGTGTTTGTGTGTGTGTGCTGGTATGCATGCTTGAGTGCATGTGTGCAGCAGCGAGAAGGAAAATGAAGGAGGAGGAGGTGGAGGAAAGAGAGCAGCTGAGTGAAGCAGCTCTCGCTCATCACTGAGTAATGTTTTGCGCCGTCTTTTTCTTTTTCTTTTTTCTCTCTCTCTTGGTTTTCGGTAAAGAGTGAAACAGCATTGTGCGTTCAGCTGCGCCAAATGCGTCTATTCTCATCTCGCCCTCTTCTCTTTCACTGGAGATCTTTCTCTTTTGTCACCCTAAACCCTCCCCGCCTGTCTAAAGTCCCCCATTCGCCCTCCAACCCCACCCCTCTAAAACCTTCTGAAGTCCCCACACTTCATCTAAAAAGGCAGTGCAAAGAGGGGGAGTTTGGAGGAGGAGGAGGAGGGGGAGGTATATGTTGGGGGAGGGGTGTAGTACTGTTGTAATCTGCAATTGTTACAGTCTGCAGCCTTGCTACGCTGTCACCATCCCGAATTGATTTAACCATCAATGGCAGCATCCATTTAAGGGCTGCTAGTGCTGCCCAAATTCGGCTGAATGTGGAATGAGCCCCCTTTTGCTCCCTTTCCCACCATCGGGTATCAAAGGCTATTGTGTCCAGAGAAAGTAGAGGGGTCACCCATTTGCCCCCCGTGGGTCAACCACGAGCTGAGACAGAGGGGAAAGTGAAATAGCGGAGGAAGGAGAGTGGAGAGGGAGGGAGGTGGAGGTGGAGGAGGAGGTCTTGCAACATCAGGACAGAGCACTTCCAGTTGTCGGTACAGGAGGTGATAAGCATGTGTGTGTGGCCCTGACGTCAATGCAGCCATTTAATACGCCACAGTGAAAATATTTGGAATTTGAGGCATCTGTGTGCTGTTTTCACCAGGAAGGATGTTCCTGTTTGGGCCCAGGCTTTCTCTTCACAGTTGGCTCCCTCCCCAAAGCTGTGTTTACCAGAGGAAGTCCATTCTTTTCTTCACAGCCCAATACCTGCACTTTTTTCTTTGCCTCGCCTCAGTCCTCACATGCAGTCGAGGAATTACAATAATGATGGAAAATGAAAAGCCTTGTACGCTGGTGATTTTCCAGTTGTTTGCACAGATGACCCGTCTTCAAACATGGCTCCTCTGCCAGCCTGTTTATTTTGGTTTATTGCATGTTATCTGGAGACAACTTTGATCCAGTTTCATTTCTGTTTGGCTGGAGCACAGAAGAGGAACATGAAAATGAGTATTCTCTCTGCAGTAGCGTCAGTAAAGCTTGACGGTGTACAGTAAATAGGGGAGCACTGCGGTCTGCGCTGATTGATATTCCAGAGAGAGGAGAAGGAGGAGTAATTGGAATAATGCGATTAGGGATGAGGTAATACTACGCTGCCCTTCCATGTGTAAGGTCTGCTGAATAGAGAAAGCTGACACGCTGCCTGTGTTCAGAGCAGATATGTTAAAACTACTCATGTGCTTTAAGGGTCAGTTTAGCTCGTCTCGCAGACAGTTTGGGGTTTAATCCGTCTCTGAAATACATTCATCTATGATGCTCACAGCTTTGAAAAATCACACTAAAGGTTAGCACAAAACACACAAACAACAACATTTCTTTCCAGTAACATAGTCTCTTTCTTCAGTACAAAATAATACAGTTTTGACTAAGGTCTGTGGATTTTCCACAATAACATTGGGTTCTTGTCACATTAGTCGGCCTCAAATATGTAGTGCAGCAAAAATAGCTACTTTAGCCTATAATTTATATTTTTTGACTACGAGGCTAGCCAATCATCAACAGCCACAAATACATGACTTCTTCAGAGGTGCTGGGTACCAATGATGTCATGTCCATGTCCATTAAAAAAGGAAAGAAAGTTGTGACTGTAAGACAAGCGGCAGCCTCCATGGCTGGGAAACAAAGCCAATGTGGAAGTGCCAAAAACTGTAATCTTTATTCTCTATCAGCCCCTTTAGGCTGGTTACAGAACATTTTAACTTCCATAAGTCCCCATGTTCAAATGTCTTCACAGCAGAAATAAACATGTTTACAGCCTGGTACAAAAAACAGTTTTGGTCTGTATAGCTAATTTCCCCGTTCATGACAACTGTACTGAGGTTTATAGAACTTACCTGTTCAAATGATATTAAGGGTTAAAGTTATGCAGAATCATCAGTGTGGCTGCTTTTTTTGACAGATTTTACAAATGGCTTGTTTGAGCACACAGATGTCTCTCAACCCACCTTAGGTCCATGGAAGATCCACGAAAACAGCAAAACAGCCAACATGGTGGTGGCCAGCACCGCATATTTTTAACTTCAAAATGGCTTTATGGAAATATATCGGTGGCGTAACGTGTGGATTAGCATCTTGGAATAGCATGAATGCTCCAGGGTTGGAAGAAAGGTAGGTATGGTAGGTATTCCGGTGTTCCCTGCTCTGTGAATGGTCATAACATCGTTTGCAATTTCAGTCCATGCATATACCCATGTTTCATTTAAAAGTCTCAACAGTGGTTTGAGGGAACAGAAAGACTCAGACAATCCAAAATGGAGGATGTTTGTTAGCTGTGCTTCTTCTGAAATTTCCTCTGTCAGTGTATGAACTACAGTCATGAGAACAGATGGTACAACCAGGTCTCAACTGAACCCTGTGAACCTGTTCCGTTCCACCAAGCCAGCTCAGCAGCAACACTCACCAATAAGCCACCAAGCACCACTGTAGAGGGGGCGTGGTGCATCAGCGCCAGGTGAGAGTGATTGACACATCGGTATCCTGTTGAGCTAATCACTCTCTCCAGCACACAGCTGTCGGCAGCATAAAACAGAAAATATGCCTGCGAACGACACCGACTGAGGCGTGATTGTGTCGTGAACTGAAATAAAACAATTAAAACGTCATCGCTCTCTGAGTAATTCTCTGCTGAAGAACCCACAGTGGCAGACTACGCCACAACCACTTATTTAGATGGATACATTTTGCTGTGCCACGGGCGTCACTAGGGCTTAACTGGGACACTGTGTCTGGAAAGAGATGTCTCTATTGAATTTTTTAAAATGGCATTTTACAGTGCCGTGAGCAGCACAAATGACAATTCAGTGCACCTCTATTATATTTGGGTGGAGGCAGAAATCCTCAGATGTAGATATCTCAAAAGAGGACAAACTAAACAAAGACAGTTTGCAAGGAGAGATACTATAGAGGTAGTTTTTTTTTTTATTCGGTTGACTGACAGGACTAAAATAATGAAATATTAGAATAAAATCAACTAAAAATACTGAAATGAGCGCTCATGATTAAATTTCTGGTAAAAAGCCATCTGAAACATGCTTTCTTATGCTAATGAAATGAAGTTCATCTTCAGAACAAAATCAGCAATTTGCCATCTGCAGTCAACAATGTTTTATCATTGTCACACTAATGTTAATTATGTCAACAAGCACGGAGTCTTGGCATGGCAAGATGTTTTGACACTTCAGTGTTGTGCATGTGTGCCAACAGTGGAATCCAAGTGATGCAGCCTCTCATCCAATCAGATCCTTCCTATAGGGCCCTGAGTTTCTATAGGACTCAGAAGAAAGTGACTCAGATCTAGCTAACAATGGCCTAAGTCCACGATAATGTTCCAATTAGCAGCACAGGCAGCATTCAGCAAAGTTCAGCGCTGTAAATACTTTTTGTCGACTAAACGGGGGGAAAGACTCCGGGGAGGGACTGAGACTCTTCATTATTCCGCTCAGCGGCTTGAATCCTGGATGTCTGGAGAAGTTGTTTTTCACTCTGTGACAAGTTTCAGGTTTATGTGCAGGGCTGTTACTCTATCTGCTAATTGTCCAGGAAGAGCTCTATTGGAAAAAATAACTCAAGATGAAGTGTTGAAGTTTTAAATGGAGCGGAGGGAAAGCAGAGAATCCCTTTACCTCTAAAGTAGCCTTGGGCGACTGTAATTATGCATAGGATATCTTTGAGTTGGTTCATGTGCCAGAATACAGATGAGGCTGCCTTTCACATTCCTCCCCTCTACAAAGAGAGTATCACTCCCTTGTCACCCAGCAAAGGGCCGCTGCCCTCCGCTCCCTTTATTTCAGTTTTGCTCCTGAAGTTTCCATGGTAACCTAAATACTATTCAACCCTTGTCAGCAAAGCCTTGCAGTTTTCTGTTCTTTAAAGCAAAGAATGCCACAAATGCAGTTCCTACAAAAAAACAACTGTTGAGTGAGGGTCACATTTGTCAATTTCAGATGCAAATTTTCTTCTGTTAATTCAAAGCTCAGAAAATAAAATCCTTAAAAAAGATCCTCAAAGTTAATGTTGGCCATGGTTTATTCAATTTGGTGTGTGTGTGTGTTTGTGTGTGTGTGTGAGGAGCCTGTAGGTTTGTGTATAAGACATGAGGTTGGTTAAAACAAGCCAGGTTTATTCACACATTTGATTTTTGCTCACTAAAACAGCTCTCAGTGTGATATGATGGGGGAGGGGCGCGATGGAGTAATAAGACTGATGTAACATGAGCGTATTTCTATGGTGAGCTTGTCGCTGAGTAACCAGTTGCCTTGGAAACCCTCTCCTTCCCACTTCCCCACCACCACTATTCCCTAGTCACTCTCTCTCTCCTTCAGCACTTTCTGATCTCCATTATGGGAGGAGGATATGAAAGTGTTTTTATCAAGGCTTCAAATAACAACAAGGCCGGCGTAAGCCGCAATCCCGCACTGGTTCAGATAAATGACACGGACCCGGTGTCATTCGCCATATGGTCCTGAGTGGCTCTCAGGACAGTCTCTGCTGTGTAACTGAGCTAATGGCTCTGTTCAGACAAATGAGACCTGAGGGCTGGACGGTGGACGATGCTATGTGCCACAGGAAGCTTCACTTATATGAAAATAATCCTTGAGTGGTCGATACATGCACAGGTCTTGCTTTGCAAAAGAATATTTTTTGTCATGAAATTACATGTTAAGCATCCAAATTTACATTTTCGATGAGATAAAAGATGAGTTAGTTCATACAGGATATTTTAATGACTTAAGGCCTTCTGGTTATTGTATTGATTAATACCAATACGGCAGAACTGAAGAAGAGGGATGTCAAATATTTTCAATGTTAATATATAATCCATTTTGTAAAAATGAATATGCTATTGTGGAAACAAAGCAGCACTACCATGACTGTTCCCATTGACTGGTCCCATTGTCTCATTTCTTGTGTGGGCCTGGACCATCACACTGAGTGCACTAGATGACTGTCAGGAGTCCCAACGTCACTTTAATTGAATGAAAACAAAATGTTGGTCAAATTGACACAAGCAAATAATTAAGCAATGGCCGTGTCATCCCGCACCAGTGACTAGGGGCTGGAACTACGATTTAGTGGCATTTAGTGGTGTAGCTGGGGACTGCAACCCCCTTAACTCACCCTCCCGTTCCAAATATGGAGAAACTGGGGTTATCGCAGAACGGATGAAGAGCCTGTTTAGAGGCAGTGTTTGGTTTGTCCGTTCTGGGCTTGTAGAGCCTGTAGAAATGGCAATTCAACATGGTAGACTGTGTAAGAGGACCCACAGCATCTGTAGATATAAAAATTCATTCTAAGGTAACACAACCACAATGATTCTTATTTTCAGGTCATTATACACTAAAGAAAACATATTTATGCATACTGTATTCTATTTCTGCAATATTCTGTAAAAGAATAAATCAATACTGGACATCATCTTTTTCCTGATGTGTTTCTGTGGGTACTTGAGGTTACACTAACGATTTGTAGAAACCTCAAACTGTTTAAATCAGGTCACGTTTTGAGCCATTCAAATGAATTCAGCAGCTGTGGTATCGTGGTTTCTTCCCAACACTATGACAAAAACCTTCAGAGTTTTCCACAGCTCTGATTCACACTTGTGGCTGACCTCTTCTCCATAGCAAGAGAAGTCGAGGTTCTTTGGTATTACAGTACTTAGAGCCATTTGTCATACCAAGATGATGGAGAAAACACAACTCAAAAAATTCAAAGTAATGGCCATAACCTAAACCTGTGGTTGTGTTTTTATGTAGATGGACATCAAGTTTGTCATTTAAAGACATTTAAAAAGGGATTTAACTCAGTGGCCTCTTTTATTTCCTCAATATTTGACAACTCAACATCTATTTTATACATTCTGATGCACATTTCTGCCCCAAATATATCTATCTATATATATATACATATGGCACACACAAGCAGCAACATGTACCCACACTGTTTGATGATAAATGACTGCTATTGTGTCTGAGGCTAAAGTAGGTTTACACTACAGTGTCAGTGCAGTCCTCTGGAGAGCCCGAGTGTGTTTCTTTGCTTGGGTCGGCAACAATCAGTTTCACACATATCACCATGTGTGTGTGACTGTGCTCATGTTTGAGAATACTCCACTTGTTCAGCACAGTGATATGTCTCCTTTATGTTGTGGTGTAATTAAGAGCTAGGATTACAAGGACATTCTTCATCTCTGCAGACAAGCGTGTCTGTGCCATTAAATAGATTTCTTGTTCCTGGACTTGAAAAGAGTCTTTGGCTCTGAGTGACTCCTGATTCATTATCTGTTTCCACTAATGGGGGGTGAGGAGCCGAAGACACGCTGGAATAATGGCACAAGTCATATTAATCACAGCAGACTCCAACCAAGGTCAATGGTGATCCTGTCAATATGATAGATAGAGAGTACATTATATTTTCACACTTCAAATTGTGTTTTTATGGCATCATATAAATGTAACTATGGTAGAAAGATCTTAATTCATTAAGTACTTTGTACCAGGCTGTTTTAATGCCAACTCATCTCCTAAAATATATTTATTTACTACTAATTTGTTTTGGAGGAAATTTAATTGTTGCCCAAATTATATTCATATCCAGGAAGTGTGACCTTGTTATGCACAGAAGTCAAAGGAAGATCAGAGTGAATAGTTGGGTTACAAAGCACTCAGACACAGACAAAGGTATTACTACCACTAATAAAAACATAGTTATAAATATTATAAAGATTCCATGAATCTGACACTGCACCTTTTAAAGGAACAGTTTATATTGTATTGCTTGAATAAGAAATGTGAAAATGAATGGGAGGTTGGTTTCATACTTCTGCATTGTGGGGTTCTGTGACACCTATGCCGTAGCAAGTGTCTGCCGGCTTAAAAAAAGAGTTGCTGACCCGTGCCATGTTTGCAACCTCACCATGTAACTCTACAAACTCACAGTTACTTACATCAACAGACACTGTCCAGTCTACCTGGTTGCACCACCATGCTTTTACAGTAGCCCAAAATTGTCAAACTAACTAAACACTGAGTCTAGGTAGGGCATTTTGCATTTCTGGTGGATTTCATGGCCACCATAGTTTCTCCTTCATTCTAGGGTGGAAGAGGGTGAAACAAGGGGGTAGCAATCCACAACTAGACTGCTCAATGTCACTAAATCTGACACAGTGGACCTTCAAGGCGAAGACAGGAGATTAATAAAGGAAATGTGTTGATTCTTTGAATGTTAGCAAAGGTTTGTGGTTTTGGTTCAATCTTGAATTAATATCCTGTCTTATGTATATTTCAAGATTAGTGTTAGCCTGTTCAATATTTAACCAAGACCACAATCTTTTCCTAAGCTCAATCAAAAGCTTTGAGTTCCTTAAACTTTAGCTGCCACAAACAGATATAATAGGTCAAGATATTTTGAGAAACTCCAGAGGAATTTTTGGGTTAGCAGTTAACAGTTTTCAAATATGTTCTCTATAATAAATGATAAAAAATGTAATCCATCAGCATTACATGTCAAACAACCTGGTAATAATGACATTTTTAAGAGACAGGGTTGGTAATGCCGTTCTAAATTGTTGCAAACAAAACAAAAACTCCTGCATCATCACCCAGTTATGGAAGTCTATTGGAGTTTGCCAGAATCTTCTCCACTGTGACTGGTGTGATAAGTGGAGACACTGATTTCTTCCTGATGATCCCGTGGAAACACAGCGCACCCCTCTGAGCCCTGTTTTGATTATAGCACCAGCTGCTCCTTGGGGGCCAAGCAGCAATGTGAAGTTCTGATTAATTTATTCTGGTCTTGGAACGACTCCCAGCACAAGTTCCTCTGAACAGGCAGAGATTTACCCGTGGGCTTTTGAATGAATCGGGGAACTCCATGAAAAACAAGTGCAAGGTTTATTTTTTATGTCCGTTTACTTCTCAGTCTTCCACCAGAACCTCAGAAAGTAAAAGCACAGTTTGTTCACTGTTTAGGGTCATCAGGTCTTTGATGAAAACATCACGTTCTAACTTGTAACTGTTAAAAAAATAATATGATCTTATTCACAAATATATCATGATTTAGTTGATACTCTCCTGGTCTAATAATTCCAGAATTCACAACACTTGACTGGTTAACTAGGCAGGAAACATGGGTTTGAGTTTAAATGACTACATCAGTGTCAGTGATGACATGATGGCTTATTTAGGAAGTCATGTTTACCATCTTCACACACACACACACACACACACACACACACACACACACACACACACATATATATTTCCTCTAGCATCACAAGGTTGACATTGATGGTTTTGAGTGAATTACTTAACTCTGTTGATCCCCTCAATGGCCAGAAACCAAAGTAATGAACAAACTGAATTATTGATCTCATGGCGTTAGCCAAGAATTGTGGGGATCAACAAAGTTAAGTAATTCACTCAAAACCATCAATGTCAACCTTGTGATGCTAGAGGAAAAGTGACTGGACCAATGGACCACCAAAGTCATTAGGATTCGTTCTCTGAGGAACTATGAATGTCTGTACAAAATGTCCCAAGAATCTATGTAGCTCTGACATTTCAGTCTGGACAAATCGACCACTAGAGCAGCTAATAATTGGACTCTAACTAACACTAATACAAAGTGTGATTGTTACATCAATAATATGGATAACCATATTTCAACAGGGACAAGAGATGAAAGACATCAAATGATGGTGAGTTCAGCTTTCTATAAACAGATGAATAGCTTTTTGCTGTTTAGAGACAGTTTATATTCGACCTTTACGTTTTGATAATATGGATAGTAAGATCCCAGATATATCTCACCCATCAGTTCAGTTAGATGGTGAATAGTAGGATTCTATGGATCTGGAGAGCGCATCACTCTCTTATGTTGGATATCTTTCCTGTGGTACGCTGATGGAGATGTAATGGAGGGGTATTTACAAAATGACGACATAATATTCTTCCAAGTAGGCTTTGTGCAAATCCAATCATTTCTAACTAAATCAAGCAGCTCTAAGAAACTCTTTCTCCAGTTAAAACAATCACACAAATAAATGTGGAATGAGAGGAGCTGCAGCAGAGGATCATCATTTTAGTCATGTGGTTTCCTGGTTTACTTTTACAAAACAAACACTGGATCATATAAAACAGCAGAATTAAAAAAGAGCTGGGCTGAGCAGCAGTAAAAAGACTTGCATATAACACTGTAAGAAAATTAAGTTATTACTTCCAACTTTAGGAAAATAAGTTACAACAGGCTGAGTACTTGAAAATTACAAACCTCTATTCCTAAGGGAAATGGAAGTCAGTTCATAATAAACTACAGAACTACAGAAAAACTAAAAAGTGAAATGAATCACAACAGGTGTCCAAGAAAATCTGAACCTCTCTGTGCTGGTATCTCCAGTGTGTGTGACTTGTTGGAGAAATTGATGCAGCTCAAGCATGCACTGGAGAAAAGACTAACCAGTGTGTTGGACACCCTGGAGAATCAGTTAGAGACACTTCACAAAAGCCTGCTTGTCTTCCACTTGATCCAATAGTGCAGCTGGGGTCGATGATTTACAGCGGCTGCATCCACAAGTCGTTGCAGCGTTCATCACATGGCAGTAGGAAGACACCGAGGGTCATGGATCAGACCAGGGCTGGGGAGGGGGGATTACTGGGGAATGAGGCACCCCCACATGAGCCACAAAGAACAACTGGTACAAAACCAAATATGGAACAATATACAACATGTCTGACCACAGTGACATTTTAATGTCCTCTTTGTGATCTTTGTAACCTATAAAATCCAAATTCCTTCTAGTTTTCATGTTTGCACATAAATAAAAGAAGGTATTTGCAACAAAAGCACACTGTAGGTCAATGACCTCTGTGGTGCCTTGGATCAGAGTTGTGGACTGGTAATGATAGACCTACTTGGACCTTGGCTTATAGACTTGAAGTATCTGAAGATTTGAAAGAAAGAACAGAGAAAGAAGAATTCTCCTTTAAAAAACAGAATCACACCTTCAGACTGAAAATGTTGAAATTGGTATGCAGATATCTGTTTAGAGATTACCCAAGACTTGACTTGTCCTTGAGTAAGAAGCATTATTTTGTGTCACAAACATATAGCGTACTGTAAGTGAAGTCCTAAAGGACTAAAACTAGAGTTTAAAAAATCTCCAACATAAAAGGCAGAACATTGAATAAAGTAATGAACAACGAAGAAAGCTTTTATGCAACTTTTAACAAACAGCTTTGTCCTCTTTCAACTTGGACTCTTGCTCTCTCTGCCTCATTAAATAGCTGTCCTCCGACGCCTGCACCTTACATCCCACGCTCTGATTATTTACTTCTTCAGCAATTTAATTCTTTTGTTTACCTGTTATAGATTTTAATTAGCTTCCCAGGTTCACATTAACTCAAAAAGATTCTGGCCTGTTGAGCCCAGATTTGGATTCATCATTTCACCATGTTAAAAAGCATAATATAAAAAAATCCCTGTAAAGAAACTGCATGTTGGTATGACAGGTCATATTTTGAACTGCAATAATTCAACGATTACACAATAGAGGAAAAAAGCAAGATTATTGGAATATTCCTCCAATGCATCTTTGCAAGGTTAAATAAGTCACCCCTTTGCATATAAACAGCTTCCACAGGAAGCAGCCTGTAATTAACCTATGGAGTCTGAATGACACAGTCAGGAAGTGTGTTGATAGTAGCTATGATTCCCCCAGTGGGTATCCACACAGGAATGCATGTCAGATCTTAATATAACCTACTTTTTTTCCTATACAGATGGTTGGCAGCGAACACCAACTCACAGGGCTTCAAAGCTCATGCCCAGGAAGACTGTGGAGACCTAGAGGGTGTTGTTGCATACAGAATACAGTTTTTACATCAATATTTCATGAGTATTTCAAGTGTTGCCTTCCATCTAAATTTGACCATAAATAGTGAAAAAGGGAATTATACCTCCGGTTCAGATCTATATTCAGTGTTAAAAGGGATCAAATGGCCCCACCAACCTATTAAATGATACAAAGTAATTCTGGTCCAATACAACTTTGGTCTCATTTTACAGTTTTGGGCATCATTCCTATTGGAAATTGGAAATTGTAGTACTGACTTGCTATGTCTTTGTATCTCCATATCTCTGTGATTACAATGATGTTGTAACTGATACAAATGTAAACTGGTATCAAGGTTACTGTTTTTTGTGTCTTGAGGAAACCTAGTATTATTAGGAACAATCTATGTTTATATTGGATGATTCTGCAACATACAAACTGAGATTTAATACCAATATTTAGTGCCAGTGCAGGAAGTATCCCTAAGCAAGGTAAGGTAAGGTGCTGGAGGTGCATGGCATGTGGGAGTTCATGCCCTGTCCCACACTACAGTTATTTTGACTGTATCTGCCATGAATGGATATTGTAGGCATATAGATTTTTACAAGACAAAGACTCTACAGCCATTAGCAAGTAGCAGCACTATTATACTATTATCACTAGTATTAGCTGTACAACACAAATTACAGCTCAGGCTGATGTTAGTGTCATGAGTTGTGCATGAATTTTGATGTGATGATGGTGCTAGATGACGATCAGGCTTTTAAAATTATTATTATTCCTCTGAGAAGCATCAATGCCTCTACACTTCATTGTGACAATGATGTTGAGGTATTTAACTGGATATGTTAAAAGTTTGACCTGCTGGTTTTGCTGTAGGAAAGTCAGAAGACCATCAAAGTCATTATATTCTAACCACAGGGAAACGTGAATGTTTGGAACAAATTTCATCAAATAGTTTGAAATCACAAACCACAAATGTCACCTGTGTGGCGGCACTAGTGAAAAGGTGATCACCAAATAAGGATACATGACTACAACATTATTACAACACCATTGTTGGCACTGGACGTTCAGAAAGTTGTCACTGAACATAGTCCTTGGATTTGTCAATCATCCAAACAATATTGCTCAATATTGGACTATTCAAACCATGGATCATGTTCAGTGCCATCGTTTCTCACTTTCTACAATATCAGCAACTATGACATGGTTAACAAAAGGTTGGGTTTAGGGTTTCACTTAAAAAAACTAAGGTATGTTTAATTTTAGACAATTAAAATAAACATCAATCAATCCTGCGACAAATTCCGATGTGCTGCACACCTATCCACAACCCCAACCTTCACACCCTTACTTTCCAACTCACTACATTGGGCACACTGCCTTCTGTATTGGTGGAATCTGTGCTGGCAATAGTGTTGCTGTATAGTGTAAATACATAACATGCTAGCAGAAAATGAACAGTATTTGTAAAGCCATTAAAAGTCTGTGTGAAGTTCTTCCTACGCCTTAAATAAGCTTACATTCAAAAAACTAAATTCCCTTAACACTTAAGTCTGTTGAGTTTGATCTTTGAACAGCTGATGCAACTGGCTCCAAGCCTTTAATTTCTGCAAACATACATGCCTGAAATAACTCCCTGATATTCACAGTATAGAAAATTCTGTCACATTTGCTGTCCTTGGCTGAAAAGCTGAGAGTAACTCACTGTATAAACCACAATTCAACCCTAGACCTCCTGGTGTTTCCCCACATGCAACATCAGTACCGCTCTCTCAGCAAGAGCAGTCAAAAGTCAAGCAAATGTAAAAATGGAAAATAAGAAGAAACTTCAAAGCAGAGGAACAGCAGAGAGCAACTGCACAGAGAGGGTGATTAAATATTTATCACGTAATATGCAAGACATAAGAATGCAATTTTAAAGAGCTTCTCGGATCAGGGATATTTTTGGTAAGCACTGAATATTTTACTTCATCTTGCCCTCTAGTAACCAGGTGACCTCCCTCTCTCTCTTTGTCTCACTTACTATGATGAGAAACCTCTAATTCTTGCTCGCTCACCCTGCTCTGTATTTATTCAAAGTGTGTGAATGAGGTCATCCTCCTTCTTTTGTCGATGTGAGATCTCTGGTAAAATATTCTGTAAAATTATCTTGACTTGACTTGCAGAGCTGGATTTATTGAACCTGACTTAGCTGTCCCATTTTTAAAAGCCAAAAGCATCTTTTGTATCCTTAAAGCTATAGCGAAGATTTCAGTCCTCGATTTGGTATTAATGTGATCACTGATGGTAACAGCTAGTAAGTTTTAATGAGATAGACAATGATGTGTGTGACTCACTGAGGGCAGTAAATAAGCCTTGAATGGCTACTCTGTCAGAAATGTATTGTAGTAAAGGCCGTTTCTGTTTTTGTGGAGCAAAGAAATCATGAATTAATTATTATATTGTTATAACAGATAAGACTTAAAGCAGCTCTGTGTAACTTTAAACCATGAAATAACAGACTTTAAATCATTTGTTGCTACACTGACATGAATACAGATTGACAGTGTCATTCCCACTCTGCACCTCTTACGCTTGTTTCTGCACTATGTAACTTTGGGTATGATCACCCATGAGAAGTATGTATGCTTCACAGCACAAAATCATAAACCTATACTATTTTACTGATTTTGGTTAAACTGCATCATATTTTATGGAGAAAATGTCTCTCTGATTTACAGTCCATGTACTGGCCCGTAAAGTAACCTGCTATAAATTACAGCTGCTGTCAGCTAATGTAAGCTCAGTTTGTTAGCCAGGCTGTGGGACTCTAAGCTTTGTTTTGGACCACCAGTAAGAGGAGGTTTTTAGGCCAGAGACTTAGAGGAAATGCTGAAGATGAGTGGAGCGGATGTCATGCCAGAACCAGAGCTGGGCAATGTAACCGGGCTCAGCAGATCTATGGAGATAACGACAGAAGGGAAGAGACCGAATTGGGTTGATGTTTGGTTGATGTTTGGCTGCTAGCAACAGTTGTCGACTTGCTAGTTTCTGATCATAAGTAATGTAATGAAAACAAATACTCGAGTACAGCTGAACATTACCACAGAGGGATTACACTCTAAAATTTGGGGCTCTAATCTATGCAATGTTGGCTGAAGTTGTCAGCATATGGATGTTTTCAGATTATTGTTGATAAATGAACAGATGACACCTTGAGCAAATTATTGTGTTTTGAGCACAGTGAACAATTATTTGATAATTTGACACTCCAGAAAGTGTCAAAGCTACATATATATAAAAAACTTGAATCCCTTACAGAAAAGGTGGACTCTGCCAGTACCAAAGTCAACTGCTATAAATAGATCTGATTGCAAAATGCAAACGGTGGTCATAAATAGTCTTAATACTTGGTGTTATATCAGGAAAATCTTAAGGATTAACATTCTAATGGAACACTTTATTGTATTTTATTTTATTTATTTAATTATTCATTTTTCTTAAGATTTTTTTTTTTGGCCATTTGAAGGTTTATTTGACAGAGACAGCAGAAGAGTGACAGGAATGTGGGGAGAGAGAGATGGGGAATGACATGCCGAAAAGAGCCACAGGTTGGATTCAAACCCTGGGCTTCCGCAGCGAGGACTGAGCCTTCATACATGGGGCCTTTACATTTTTTATATGCTATACATCCATGACACTGACCGGCAAACTTTAAGCATAGTTTATAGGAACATTGTGTTAATAAAACATGACCTGACTTGACACGAACAATTGGCTAAACTGCTTAAGGTGTATTTTAAGCTGTACAGGATCCCTGCTGCTAGACACACAGTCTGCCATGTAAAAGGTACCTATTACATTCACATTATGTGCTAGATTATGGTGCTTATCTGCTCACAGTTGAGGGTCTCTGCATACCTTTTGTGGGAGACCTTTATATCTTACCAGGATGTGCTGCACATGAACTGAAGAAAGATTAATGTTTCTTTTAAATCCCAGAGAAGGAAATAATTGTGTGAACTAAGCAGGATTCTTTAAGATAGGCAGTAATATGAATCAGGCCTGTTGTGAACAGAGGAGTTAAGAAATGATATCCTTAAAGGCACGATTTACCCAACATTAAAAGTCCTGTATTGTAGAAAGTGACATTTCCATTTTTGTTATTATAGCGGGTGATATAGAAATACTACTGCAAGCATCCAAACGCTGTATCCATGGAGAAATTCACACAGCTCGTATTCGTCTTTAAACGAGCCATCATGACTTCCTTAACATTGTGATGTCACAACTATACATCCAATCCGTTACCTGTGCTTGGCCTGGCTGTGGTTCACTCACAAAACAATGTTACAAAACTGTGTCAAAACACTTTGGTCTAGCGCTCCAGAGAAGCATGAGAGAGGTGAACTATACTGAGTATACTATATACTGTGTTTTTTGCTAATTAAAAACACAAATGTTTCTTCTTATGGATATCAATGGTTAAAGTGTAAAATATGGGACCTTTAACTCTACAGCAGAAAACTATCCTGTCAGAGTATCTACTACTAATTTACAATGCCAATAAGGTCTCAGTTGTTTCTCAGGATTCACAGATTTAAGTCACATCCTTTACATACTGCACATTATTATTTACTCAGCAAGTCTGTTTTCATTTTGTTTTATCGAACCACCAACTTATATTTAGTTTTTCTTGATGTTTTCTGTGTTTTGTCTTTGTATGTACATAAGCCATAAGAGTTACATAAGAATTTTTGGGGTGAACTGGGCAAAAGAGGTTGTATTTATTTTAATAAACAAATGTCTAGGCATTTTAGGTATGTGTGTTTGTGTATTCCAGACGATGCTGGCTGGGCGTTTGCCAATGGGAGAATGATGGACGTGCTGGTCCAATGTTACTTTATTTCCATCCCATATGAAGAAAGCAAAAAGAGGAGGTGCTCTAGGAAATACACCGTGCCAGAATCCAGCGGCCTGTTCGACAGTCACGTCTGGCCCTTGTATGTAAAACACAAGAACATTCAGACTCGAAAGAAATCAAACCTGTTCCATTGTCCTGAGTTGAGCTCTAGCCAGTTTAATCAAACCTTGGCAATCACACTAAAACTCAGTATTACTGTGCAATCTATCATTCTGGATAAAAGGGGATGACATAAAATAGTGTTTGTGTTAATCTGACACAATAATAATTATACAAAACATTGTGGGTATAAAAGGAATATGTCAGGATCTGCTGTGACAGGCTGCTACTTAGTATGGTGCGGAGACAGCCTCAGAACAAACCTCTGATATGGAATTTCTTCTTTTAAATTAAGCAGTATGATCAACATAAACATAGCAGTTTGATATATATGTATGCTTATACTATTGCTTTAAGCACCTAATGGACTTAATTGTGAGAAATGGTACATTTGAAACATTACTCTGCTATGTGTTTATCTTCTAAATCGGTAATGTCCAAGCATGCAGTGAGACAAATGTGGTCCTCCAATGTCCAAAAGAGCAGCAGATGGTAGATAGCTCAGACGAAGAGACAGGCAGCCAGGTTCTACTGCAAACACATTCACTTCATGGGTACATGAAGCCACACTCGGCGAAGGAGCCTGATTGGATTTGCAGGAACTCAATGTTATCTTTGGTTGTTCTGCCATTTATGTGTAATATAATGATGAGGATATTCAGTTCTGCTTCCTGATTTCCGTCCAGCAGGTATGACATCATAGCCTGCACGGGGGAGAGGATCATAACCTGATTATCTGATAAGAAAATGGAGACCTGCCAGTGGCAGACACAGCTCTGTGGCCATGACTTCAGGCTGACAGGTGGCGCAGTATGCCCTTGTTTTCTGAAATAGCTATTTTAAACCCCCCTTTAACTTCGTCAACGATGTCACACCCATAATCTTCAGTTGCTTCTTCTCTTGATGATTTTACACAAGTTCACTCTGATTAAGGCTTTATAGGCTTTAATTACAATGTTCTTGGTCACAAAGACGTCCCTGGCTTCTCATATTCCATTCCTTTTGACGGATTCCTCTTTACTTTTCTCCCAAAGGAGGAAGTGACCTTTCTGAAAGCCACCACACCTCTTTCCAAAGATTAGACAGTTCACCTCCGTTTTTTCCTGCAGACACAATGAATTTGTGCCAAAGCCAGCCTAGTCTGTTTGTAAGAATCTGAACCAGGACTGAAGGAGGTATTAAAGTTTCAAATACGACATTCAAGACATGCCACTGAAGAGGTCATTTAATGTATTATGATATTAGTTTGCATGGGTGGCTGCATTGGGAACCATTTTTGTGGCATTGCTGACATCATGATGTCATGGACATGGAAATGAGCCAATCCAATTTAGAGTCTTCTGTGCACATTTCCTGTCACGTAATACATTAACGAACACTGCTGGACTCTAATGGTAGGTGTTTAATTTCCTGTTCACAAGCACTTAATACTGCGTTTGGTACTCTGGGATGTGATCAGTATAAGTAAACATTCAGTGTTTAACTCTGTAAATTACCGACTAAGTACTGCCTCAAACCTGACACTGGTTTGATTCCAGTGTTGGATCCAATAACGTTCACATAAAGGACATTTAACATAAACACAGGAGAAAGAGGGATGGTAGGTTTTCCCTGAGATTTATGTTTGACACATACCATTCAAACCCTTCCATGCTTCATTCACTTTCATCCTGTTTGTCTTTCTTGTGTGTGGAATTAGACATCTGTAACACATCTCTGCTGGCAGATTTATTGCTTGTTGCGCCTGGCTTAATGGTGCACTTGACAGCTTTCTCTGGCTCAGCGAGCAGGCCTGCTCCTGGAGAAGGATCCTTCAGAGTGACTTACTGTGGTACCTTGTCAGGCTAGAAAGGCCAGTTGATCCATGCTGGCCTTCACTGGTAAATTCAGAAAATAGAGGCTGGAGCGGTCCATGGAGAAAAACAGTAGTGGACGGGTATAGCAGCAAGAAGACCTGGATAAATCCAGGTCGAGCAAGATGGACAGGCACACCTTTTTCACTTTGTCAATTCAAAGCTGCTGTGTGTCGATTATTTGTTTTTGACAGTGGCAGCTCATTCTTGACCTTTGGGAACAATATGTCTTCCAACATGCTACCATTTTGAAGCTTTCAACTGCATCTTACAGTCTTCTTCATTAAAATGGAGATGGCTAAATTGTCTTCATCACATAACCAATGGACCAAAAAGCCAGCTCTATGACAACTGAGCAAATCCCATCCAAGTTTTTCTTTTGTCAAGCTATGAATCTCTTCTAATAGCATATGTTCTTTTATTTTGTTAAAAAATTTGATAATCCAGGTGAAAATATAACACATTGCTTTCAGCCCAATTATCTCAGTGTTTCTACGTCACATCCATGGGGGCACTGCTGGATTAGCAACTGGGCAAAGCAGGCAACTATCTTCATGGGGTCATAGCACCTAGTTCACTTGCAATAACATCATTTACTGCAAGTGTGAAATCAACAGCTCAATAGCAACTGGAAGGATCTTTTTATAAGGCTTACATCATTACCTCTTCCTGAAGGTTCATCCCATAGAGGGATTCTGAGTCAAAATCTAGAGAACTTTTTTGCAGTGATGCTGACCTTACATAGTGCATAACAGCTTATTTTTTACTCTACAGGGCCCCAAAGTCTATTCATCAAGGTTAGAGAGATCATCTCACAAAGTTAATTGGAGAGCTGGGAATGAAGGGACACAGTTGAAAAGAAGTCTCATGGGACAAGAAATACGAGGAGTCAGGCCATCAGACAGGTTGGAAAAAAGCTTTGAGGTCAGTCAAATGTGGAAGAGGAAACAAAAGTGGAAATTATTACCCCAACTGTTTTTCATAGTCTGTCTCAGCTTTGACCTATTTTATTTTGTAGTTATGTGTTAACCTTTACATAATTAACATTTAAAGAGGAACTCAACACTGTTTTTGTTCTGTACACATAATCTAATAGATTCTCGCTGTCATGTTAATACAGGTGTTTTTACTAACAAAACACAGTGTATTGTATGACTGCCTAACCCTAACTGACCAAACAGGCAATAATTCCTAGTGTCCTATCTGTGACCCTGTGATCTTGGCCTTCATGGCCAAGGATCATCCCCCAATTGCAATGACATCTTCACTGGAGAGACTGTGCTTTTTTTATGGCAGGCAACACTGAAGCTGATAATAATTCATTGTAAAAAGAAAGTAGGATTTTGTTAAAAACAAAACAACAGCCCAGTCCTGTAATTTATTTATTTCTAATATATTTCATCCTACAATAGCACACCCATGTGCATTGTGACGGCTCAATGAACTTGCTCATTTTTCAAGTCCTGGCTATTATTCCACTGTCATCACCGCCATCCACATGGCCAAATCTCTGCTCTGACATGTTAAAAAATACTCTGTGTCCCCCTGACTGAGAGGACAACAGATGTAGCACACTGCCTGCTTGAAGCAGAGCCATTAATCACAGCAGTGCCGTTAATGAATGGGACTTACTCAGCGGAGCAAGAAAAGGAAAAAAAAAACAAAAAAAACACCTCTTATTTAATTAAGAGGAAAAGCACAGATTGACAATGACTGAGGGAGTCCCCTTATCCAAAATGGAAGCAGATTGTACTATTCATTTGGAGCTGTACAGGACATTTTTTAGGGAAACAGTTGGAAACGGGACATTGTTAATGTTCAAATGGAAGACAGATTGTGCATTCTTCCCTCAACAAAAGTATCTACTGCCCATATTAGCACATTGTTGCTGTTTCTGTCCTCTGGAGAGAACACAGAGTCATTAACTAATTGCCTGCAATGAAACAAGCTGTAAATGTAGACTACTCAGCACAATGCCAACCTCCAAATCTTGTGAGATTTTCAAACTTTTTTTAGACTCAGTTTAAACACTGCTCTGTAAAAGTGAAACTGAATCCATTGATGTTTAGTCCGACATTAACCTGAGAAGTGTGGGCCATGTGTTTACGGGTCAGAAGTCACTGTGGGGAGGGTTGGGGGGGGTGTTGGTACAGTATTAGTTTGCACATGGACTCCAAAGAGCTCCTTGGTTTAAGCAACAGATGCCCGATGTCAAAAGTCACCATGCACCCCTCCCCTCTCCCTCCTCCCTCCTCAGACAGAAGGGAGATAGGGAGGGACAGACGGCCTCTGGGCTCCTTTGAGGGCCGAAACAAAAACACTCCCTGACTAAGCTTCTGACGCTGCAGGCTTTGTCTTCTGTGCAAGCCTGCTGCCTGGATCATCAGTGAACTGGCCAAGGGTACACTACAAGAGAATTATTGGATGCAGGTAAAATAAATTAGACTAAGGTGGCAGTAAAGCACCCTGGAAACTGCACCCAAAAGACACAAAACTCATAACAACATTTTTAGAAAAATCGAATTTTAGTGATTAAATAAGCACAGTAAAGATTAATTTAGTGAGTTGCAGGTCGTTTCCCTGCAACTCAAGTGACATCGCTTATGGCAATTTATCAGACTTCATGCAAAAGGCTTTAAACCCTTTTCCAAATATGCTGTAGTACTCTCCAACACCTGAAACCCCTGAAATTATTAAATTTGCTGCTCATAAACTATTCATAAAGCTATCTTCTGATCTTTTTATACCCATGTTGTGTTACCATGTGAGAATTGTGCAACAATCAGAAACTGAGTGTGACAAAACAGAGGTGTATCCTACTTTATGTATTCAAGCAGTTTCTCATAGTATTTCTACATGTCCATCACTAGTAATCACATACATGTTAAGTTTTCTACTAAAACATAAAACATAAAACATAATCAGTTATTCCTTGGTGAGCTCTTGGTGACACCAGAGAACATGAATAAAAACACCGGGTTCAGGTTGTAACCTCCTATACTCGCCCAAGGAGAAACCATCTAGAGCCAGTGTTGGCCAACATGGCAGCTCAACATGGTGGACTCATGTAGAAGAGGACCTCTGCTATCTGAAGATATAAAAGACTCATTCTATGGCAACAAAATCATAATGAATCTCATTTTTAGGTTATTATACATTACTGAAAACCGGGCTTTTAAGTTGTGCATTGACAAAGCGAGATGGAAAGCAGTCAGGAGTAAAACTCCTTACATCAACATCAAGTGCGTCAGCTGATTCAAACACTAGGTTTAGGGTTCTGAGGCAGGTTGGCAAACATGTAGACTTGTTTCAACAGTCCTGCTGGTCCTGCCTACGTCCAGGATTTCCAGGAAACTTGTTGGGTAGTGCAGCTGATTATAGCTAGAGGAAAATCAACGGGAAAACTTCCTGCATTGAGTGTGATGTCTCCAAAAATATCCTATACAGCTTCCTCTCCAGTTTGACACAATGTCAGCTTGTTGAACTCTCCACCACTTTCATTACCAGTGTGAATTCCAAACCGACTTTCATTTCCAGGCATGAAGAGGAGTCAAATTATAGCCTTGCTTTACATCCTGTCGCCACAGAATTCTCTGATTTACGTCAGCTGTGATTTTGCATAAACACTTTTCCTATTGCCACAATGACATTCTTTCGCAGCCTTTTGGTTCCACTGTGTGTAATCTGGGGACTGATTGAGCAGCTTCTGTTCCTGGAAGCTGAGGAGATTGGCTTATTTTGATGGGAAGTGCTGAGGGGAAGTGTAGGGAGGCAAACATTCCGAACATCTCAAACAGAAACTGAAGTTGACCCCCTCAGCTGGACCTGTGCCACCATACATTGGCACTGGCAGTCTAAAATTTATTTTGGCTTACATGGCATACCAGCTGTTTGTTCACTTCAGAAATGTTTTTATCATTTCAAATCACTGAGTCTAATCAGACTATCAGCTGAATGTCCTCCAAACGCAGCACCATTTGTTCCAGCAAGTGCCCCAAAACAACATATGTTTATGTTCAAATGACAAAGTTAATTAAAAGTCCCTAAAGCAACAGAAAGTGACATAGTCTGATAACTCAGTCAATAGACTGCTGAGCTGTTAACCGTATGTGCAGTGCTTTTATAGGTTACTTTTGTGCTGAACTGAACATGTCAGCTTGGGCTATCAACAGACTGCATTTGTACGGTGATGCTGATGAACTTGTAGCTTGAGGAAAAAAAGGTGAGGGGCTTTGTTTCTTTCCGATTCCAACCAAGAGACAATGTTGGTTTCTTTTAGTCATGACCAAGATTGTCCCCAAGACAAGTCAACCCAAACCACGATGTTTCGCTAACCTAACCAGGTCATTGTTGTGCCAAATCTCACTTCATTGCAACATTGTCATGTCATAAAACCAAGTGATTTGTAAGGGTTTTGAAAGGCAATAACAAATGATGTGTCTATCAGGACCACATCATTTGTTATTGCCTTTTGCCTTTTGAGATTTTGGCACAACAATGACCTGGTTAGCGAAACATCGTGGTTTGGGTTCAGAAAACCCCTTCTATGTGAAGTTCTAGAGGGTGTGGAGAAACAACATTTCACTTGGACATCAGAATCAATCAGTTGGTGTTTGTAGCACTTCTTCTAGTAAAGTCTGACTTCCTGTAGATGGCAGGCAGTATTGAATGAATAATTTGTTCTGTCTGTTCTTCATGTTAATAAAACAAAAATAAAAACTTAATGTACTGCGAGAATTGTATGTGATTCTCGCTCAGATTGAATGCATCTATAGATAGTTGTTCTCAATCATAAAAGAGAAAATACAAGTTTTCACTGCTACTTGACTTCTGTTTTCACTTTGGTTGTACTCCACTTCTTATTATCTTTGGGAGAGCTTTTGCAGCCACTTGTCTGGATCAACAAGACACCTGAAAACAAAATAAATAATCTTTTAGAAATTTAAAGCCAGTGAGTTTACAACTTCCTCTGAGCTTTTGAATCAAATAAGTCTTTCATGTGTGTATCAACCCTCTGCTGGCTTTAAATATCACTTTATGGGAAAACAGTTTTAGAAATGCAATTAACTATATGTATGAGAGATAAAGGATAATACATTGCCAGAAGCAGTAAACAAGTCACTGCAGGAGAGTGCAGAGAAGGTTCACAGGTGAAAAAACCTTTGAATTATGAATATAAAACCAACAGTGGCTTAGAAATACCTCTGAACTTGACAGCCATAACAGCTGAGTGCAGGTCTAAAGCTTAACTTTATTTTCTTATTTTGAATTTGTGAGTCTAAGAGCGGGAGGCCATCCTGCCAAACCCACTTCAAAACACCAGTGAACAAATCAGTCCAGGAAATTCCAGTCTGCTCCTCTCAAACACAAAACTATAACGGATTCCATTTAACAGAAATATTATGTCTCATTATGAAACTGGCTGGCGGAAACGAAAGAGAAAAATCTGCAGAAAGTGTCTCTTTTATTGATATAAAACTATTGCATCAAATCATCAGTGTAACACCCTTATGCGATCTTAATCTTTGCATCAATACTTCACTTGTGGCTGTAAATCATCAGAATACACTCCAGACAGTCTGGCTGCTGCTGAGACATAAATACTGTGCTGGCACTGAGGACAGTCTTACAAACCAAACCTCTGAACCTCTCGTCGTAATCAGTGTGGGTGGGGTCCAGACAGGAAGTGGCTGTATTGTGCGAACAACAGAACTTGGGTTATCTCCTTGCACGGTCAAGTAAACATCTCTCTGGCCAGTTTGGGCTAAACCCTGTGTAGGACCGGTGACCCACTGAGAAATAAGAAGCTGAATAAACATAGAGCCATTGCTGCTTTTGAGGTGAGACATTGCTGACCGAAATGAAAATGATTGGTACCTTCCAATATATATTTAGTAACAGCTAAAGAGTACTGGGCGAATGTTGGTCAGCCATTTTGTTAATCCCACATGTTTTGTGCTACAAACATTACAGTGAGACATCAAACTGTAGCTTATTCAACAGATATGCTATTACTTGTTTGTTTAACCATATTCCTTCAATTGTATACACATTTGAAAGTCTGTCAGAGGAAACCAAATCAAATCAAATTAAATCAAATCAAATTTGTATAGCCCAAAGTCACAAAATACATTTGCCTCGGAGGGCTTTGGAATAATCCGACGTAGTTCAGAACTACTCAACTTTAATGACGCTGAACTTCCAAAAGAAAAAGTGACTGCTTTTACAGCCGTTTTAGGACTTCAACAGTGATCTGGGTTTGAAGCACTGTAGACCAGATAAACATTTCTAAACTGCTCTCAATCCCACAATTCTAACTCTTGAACCACGTATAACGCCTCAAAATGGAGCCACATGCCTCCATCTCTCTCAAAATGTACACATAAACCCACAGGAGTTACAGTTCTTGAGATCCGAAATTTAATTGATATGAAAACACCATTGAGTTCTCATCTTCCACTTTCTTCAACATATAATTTCTTCTTTGACACTGTGTAAACATTATATATATCTTCATACTCAGCTTCTCCTGGTGCCATTGACATTGTGAAGATCTACAGAGCTTTAGCTTTGGACAATTTGTTTCTCCTCAAGAAAACTACTACTGCTACTACTACTGCTACTGCTACTGCTACTACTACTGCTGTGTTTTCATGGGATACATGAACAGTTCAGTGGTTAGAAGTGTTCCGTGATTGGGCTTTTGTGTTAAGTCGAAGGATTCAGAGTTTGATTCATGATGGGCAGAGCATTACTTACTGTGCACCAATAAACCATCATGCTCGTGTTCATCTGCTGCCACTGATAATAAGTCACAGAACTATAAGATTTACTTTTGTGGCAATTATTTTTCCTGAAAACAAAGTGAACTTGTGAACCTTGTCGTGGGAGTTGTATTGGCTCAGTTCTTAACACTACAGTCTCATAACCAGAAGGCTCTGAGTTCAGTGCTTGGCAGTCACTTTCTTGGTTGAAAAAGATGCTCCTGCCAGCACTGTTCTGATAATTGAATTTGGTTGATTTGCAACTTTCAGCTTTCATAAGACTATGTGCCTCATACAGGTATGCGGTGTTCTGCCTTTTCCTCTCCGATTCATTGCTATTGTACCTCAGGGTTTGAACCTTACACCAATCAGATTTGTATTTTACCTCATTTAAACAATGTGTACAAGTCACTCGTATAAGCATCACTGTTATGTCATGGACAATGCTCACTATGTATCTGCATCCTCAACAATTCTGAAGCTTTTAATCACTCAACCTGCTCTCCAATGGCAGCCCTTAGCTGTGCAGGATTTTCCTGCAGGATGACCTGTTGGAGGCAACAGGCACTAAAGAGAGTTCAGTAAGAACTGAACTCTCTTTAGTGCCTATGTTGCTGAAACAATCGACTAAAGATTAATCTGCAGCTACTTTGATCACCAGTTGATCGTTTCAGTCACGTTTCAAGCAAAGATGCCAAACATGGATGAGTTCCAGCTCTATGAACATGATCAGCATCTTTCTCCTATTTGTTTTCTCTCTGTTTTGCATAAATATCCTTGGAGTTTTGTCAGACAAAAGCAGCAATTCATCTTGGACTTCAATTCAACTGTCAATTGATAAATGATCTTCAGATTAACTGGCAACAAAAAGAATCAGGCGTGCTCTCTGTGCCAGACATGAGTGTTCGTCAGTTCAAGTCCCAGCTGTGCAAGAAAATGTGCTTGCACAGCTGGGACTTGGTTCTTAAGCCTTCATGGTTGGCCTCCCAGCACTCATGCGCATTTCCACAAGGAAATACAAAATTTTCCAGTTAACTATAAATCGCATATACTCTACACTGGTGCCAACATTTCTAAAGCATGAAATCACTTTCTAAACTGACTTTTTACCTTCCAGGCAGCTGGTTTCAGTTCAATACAGCACACTATGACAATTGTGACTTTTTGGTGCGATGCTGCAACAGGTCCTGCTGAAAAGTATGATTTGGGAAGCCCAGTTGTGAGTGAGAGACATCTCAGACACCAACACGAGACAAAAAAATCAGATTACAGCCCTGCTATAAGTATCATTGTAACATTGTGGCAAACAGAGCCAGGTTTCTTTATTTTGTTGGACCATCCTGCGGGAGTCTTCTGGATTGGGACCCCTACTTTGTCAGTGCAGTGGTCTCATGAAATGAATGAGTTCTCACTTAGTGTCAATGTCACCCTAAACAAGGCAGATTTAGAGCGTCGGTGTAACCTGTGATATCCATGGTTGGAATATTGCTGACCTGCATTTCCCATCACCTCTCTATTGCATACTGTCTATTGAAGAGACTCAAACAATACATGGAAACAAATCAACTACTCATCAGAGCTATGAAGAGATCATATGGAGACTGTAAGAACTGTGAATGGTCAGCTTTGACCTCCCTGAGTGGTATCCATGTTGTAACATTAGCTTAACTAGCAACGTGTCTGTCAGGGAGTGTAGGTGCAGCTACGTAGCAGGCCACAGTCTGCAGAGTCAAGGGATTTATAGGACGTGGGTTGGTTTGTGACGAAAACTGCCTCCAGATAGCATAATTCAGAGGGCGGTCGCTGTGCCTATTTATTTATATGTAGAACACAAATACTTTGTACTTTTCAATGGATTGGCGGTTTAGTTACATTTTAGTTTACACTTTAAGTTAAAAAACTGTTCAGTTATCTGCTACTTTTCAGTAACACTCTAAAGTAACGTAAACTTTCAGCTTACCGCGACCACAGGTCTCTATTACACTGAATGAATAAATGTTAACACAGCGATTGTACGTCAGCAATCTGTTCAGTAAGTTAAAAAAAGAGTTCAATGGAAGTTATTCCAACGTTTAGTGCTTTTATAGCTGAACATTGCTTCATATGACAAAGTGAATGAAAGAATGTCAACACAGTCAATGTGGAGAATAGAATTAAAAAAAGTTGCCGATCATATGCATCACTCACCTGTCTAGTGTTGCCATGGTAATATGAATGGGTGAAATTTGACTCAATTTGACCCAACTATAAATCAAACCCTACACTGCAGGTGGTCTACAGCTGCACTCTGTTAACCCTTTGTGTGGATAAATCCATCTTTAAAGAGGTTTCACAACATGTGACTTCAACACAGGAAGACAATCTTTTTCTCTGAACCTAACTAGGCTTTAAAGAGAAGGCAGATTAGAAAACCGAATGACTGGTTCTTACATTTAGTGTTAGCAACAGGTAAGAGTGGGATCAGTCTGTCTCACTATTTGTACTCACTGCCTGCTCAAAACAATACAAGCAGCTGTGAAGAGAGAAGTCAAGGCTCCAGTGGTGTAACACATTATGAGGTATGAATGAGTGTAATAAGTAAAAAGTAACGGATGAACCTCTGATGCTGAAGTGGCACAGAGAACAAAGTTGTTCATTACAGCAGATGTGGCAAAAAAAAAAAAGAAAAAGGCATGTACCAGACATATCCTTTGCAATACACCAGACACATTCCCAGCACTACTCTGCTATGGAAACTGGATCATGTCTAATGAGCAGGGAGTCATTTGAGCTAAACCATGTGTTGTATTACATGAAATATACATAGATCTTCCCTAAATCTCAGATTAATATCTGTCAAACCTCCTCAGATTGAAATCAATCTAATTTTAGCCCTGATAAGAACAGAACAAGTCTGATATACTATATATAAATGAACACTGCCACTTTCCAATCCTTAATCACTAGAGAGAGAAATTTTACTTTTTTGGCTCAGAAGCTTCATCAGTACATTAATAACGTAGAAAAACACCCAAAGACAAATTCCACACATGGTTTTTCTTTTGATCTCGGACACTTTGTCAAGATTTATGCAAAGGAACCAGCCTGCTATCACGCTGAATACAGAGGCTTAAATATATCTTACCACTCACCTTTGACAAAACAAACTGTTAAATCTGTCAGCGAAACATTGAGCTTGTTTGATGTTAAAATGTAAAGCATAATTCCAGTTTATTAGAACTCGGCTGTTATTTTTGCAGTATGTGATTACTGAGATATTGAACATGCGATATGAACAGGACAAGTTCATACAGGTTGTGAACAACAGACAGGCCTTGAAATAAGATTATGATACTGCAAGGTGTTGGTGCTATGAAACAAATCTACACATTATTACTAAATAATACAAGAAAATTCAGTTTTCAGCTGCTGGGGTCAGATTTATGATCAGATTTATGCAGCCACTCTGAGGCTCTTTGCTCTTCTTTCAAATGACTCACTGACCAGAGGCACTGAAGCAAAGCGACATGATCAATATCAAACTTTAAAGTGGTTCGAATCAATATTTTTATATTAACAATGTATGATGACTGCTTGTATGTGAAGGGGGTCGACTCTCTCTTCAGCTCTGCAGAGCATTTTAATGGCTTTGATTTTACGGCCCACAGCTTTACTCTCATCGTGTTGTTTTCAGATGAAACAGGCAGCTGTTTTCTGTCTGAACATGACCAGTTCAGCAGCAATCAGCAGACAGACCTTTTTAGCATTTAGCAGCTAAAGAACCTGATCTTTCTCAGGAAGTGTATTTAAAAAACAGAAAGCTAATGTTGCAAGCACAGCTTGTTGCGATAGCCCTCAGTGATCATAAGAAATCAGTTACTGCAGGTTTAAACTAACTTCTATGTCGCTGTATTACCAGGTAAAAATGCTGACTATCAACGGCCGATTATGTTTTGATTGACAGCTCCCTCACTGACACAGAGGTTAAACAATATACAGCCGTGGATAAGAAAACATATTTTAGCTACCTAAAAACACTGATATTAATTGAAGTGTATGCTACATTTTGAATACTTTCACCACTTTACTTTGCCATTAGGGAACTGAAGGTGACATCTACGCTCCCTTCAAAGCCACCAGACCAGACAACGACAAAACCAGTCATTTTTCCAGAATATTTTCACCTCTCACTCTGTGAATCGATGATTTATAATGACCAAACCAGAGTTGGTGATTGTTTAAACAGTGCAAAGACTAACTAAGTCTAGTTTGTTTCTGCCATGTTTGAATGAAGTGTGTTTTACGATGAGTTAACAAGTCAGTTATGCTGACTTAGTTCAGTAAGAAAGAGAGACTTGAATTTAGAATGTATTTTTTGTTGTGGAGTTTTTTTTAGACTAAATGTAATAAAATGAATTTCTTTCCACTGTGGCTGGCTGCTGAGTGAGAGCAGAGAGGTCGTTTTATGATTGGCTGACAGATTCCAGAGAGCTAAACTTAAGATAACGTCATTAATATGTGTTCATTAACACATAGCTGTACACTGTATTTACAGGTATAATACAATGTAGATTCTACTTTAATATATTGAAGCTGGGACTAATTGGAGTTTGGACATTCAGAACATTTGAATTCATTTATTGCAGATGGGAGGTGATTTCCAAAACTTTCAGGACTGTGTCGTCATTCAGTATCTGCAAACAGAGCAGGGAGGAAGAGCGAACCAATGTAAGACAAGAATCAGAGAAAGGCAAAATGTGGAGTGTCAGAGATGAAAAGAAGGCAGCCCAAGAGGATGTTTTGTTGTCAAGTTCAAAGCAGAGAGCACAGTCATGGATCGTAGGTGGCTGCTGCTGCTTCGGGCTGCGCACAGAGCAGCTCCCTCATTAGCATTGCGGCTGACAAGAAAACATGCTTTTAATTAATCTCTTCATTTCTATCACTGCATTAAATGCCAGAAGAGTACGCAATCCAGGGGTCTTTGATGTGTGGAGACTGCTCCACTATGTACCCTACCCATCTGGCCTGAACTGACAATGGCAGTCCTACATCAAATCTCATTAGTGGTGACTAATATTCTTTTCATCTTTCTACAAAAGGCTTCCATTGTGCCAGCGCTAAAGTGCATTCCTCAACTCCCACTTGTCTTCTCTGTGTCTCAGAGGGAGAAGGGAGGGGGGGATGGAGGTGAAGACAGTATAGGAAGAAGAGATTACTGCCATAGTTGACTAAGTTCAACTCTACCTTCCCATGCATAAAAGGATTACAGCAGTCCCATTGTTTGTTTGATTGATTTTGGAGAATAAGTATGCAGCCCCAACAAGAAAACTGGAAAAACTCCAGAACAAAACGCGAGAGATTGAACGGCAACTTGAGAAAATGTCTGTGAAATTAAACTCTGAAGTTAATTACGCCTCATAATACAAAAGTGTTAGAAAGTATGTTGCATACTAATGATGATACTAACTACTAATACTAATGACTACTATATATAGAAACTATGACTTATAGTGTAACGTTTGTCCTGAGCTATTGCTGAGTGGTAAATTATTATCATGCAATTAGGATAGGATCCGACATCTTTCACCATATAGTAAATGTCTGCTAAAGTATGCTATGTAACACATAAAAACCCAAACTGATGTTGACGATGGACATATTCTACGTGTGTTTGTAGGTGCGTACAGTCTGTGTGGTCATAACATTTGGGTGTCATGTGGATGTATGAACAATCTGCGTACCCTCACAGCTATCTGGCTTCTTAACACTAACCCTTATGTCCTTAAGAGGTGGATTTATGGATAAATGCTCATCAACCTGAGAATAAAAACTGTTGGGAGGATGAGCTCCTCCAAACTTCTCTAGAGCTGGACCTGAGTCCGGGTAGAACAAGTAGAATGGCAGGTGGAAAACTCGGGAAGACACTTAACCAAAGTTAGCAGCAAAGATGACAAAAACATACAATGCCTTATGGTGACACTAGAGGAAACGTCCGGAGGTAGAAAATCCAGTCACTGTCTGGTTGCGGTCTGGACCAAAGTCTAATGAACAGATATGCTGTCAACTAACAAAGTCGCCTTCAGAATACCACACATAGTGAACAACCACCAGCCCCGCAGATATGTTAAAAATCTCAGGCAGTTGGTCATTACAGCGTGTAGGCTGAGGCAGTACATACAGCACATGAGACAAATGGGGCGTGCTGAACATAATCATAGTACATGTGTCGGCTTTGGAATCTCCCTTGACTGATGACTGATGTCTCTTGCACCACAGGAAGCGAGCACTGAAATGCAGGTCACCCGGTTTTCTGACGCTGGCGTACACCAAACAGAGGGCCTCGGATAACAGCACATTACTAATGATACTTTTATCTGGAAACAGGATTAATGCTGTTACTTCAGGACACATCCGCTCAGTGCCTGACTAGAACACAGAGCGGCTGTTGAGCTTGCAAACATTGTGGGCTGTGTGGTTCCTGTCTCTTAATCGCCTCCAATGGGCCAATTGTTCTGAATTTGATTATCTTTAAAATGGCCATTCATTCAATTATTACAGCTTTGAACTGCTCCAATGTAGAGAGGTAGAAGAGACGAGAAAATATTCTGAATTAGAGATTGAATGATTGGACTGAAGATGCACTGAAGTAAACGGTTCATTATAAAATTAGTGTTTATACCAGCTAAACTTCCTCTGCTGACTTGGACCTTATTTTGCAACTATGAGTTCGCATTGGGACTTTCATTTGGATTGACAGCATGTCAGGGCACAGTTTCTCCTTACAGAAACAGGAAAGTTGGAAACCAACCTACACTCCAGTTCCCCTCACTTCATGTGCCTTGGAATGTTGGAATTGCAATCAGATATGAACAAAGACCAGGGTGAACGCAACCAAGCAGTATTACAGACGATTTGAAGTCTGATTACTCAAACCACCTTTGTAGGCAATCCAAAACCGTCTTGGATGGTTTGAAAACGATGGAAATGCATCAAAAGAGTCTTATGTAATCTTTACATCTCATAAGTATAACTGCGTCAGTACGTGGTCTGTGCAAACTGTCTACAGGGTCAGTCCCCTGTGACAACAGAGATGAGGTTACAGAGATTACATTGAAATTCTCCCAGTGTCATTAACGCCACAGGAAGCAACTGTGCCCCAACTACAAATCTCATCTTTGCTTTTGGCTACAATGACATCAAGCATGTTCAAAAAAACGACAAGTTCATGGTGTGGTCAGGACTCATCTGGGAAGCACTGGGAGATCTACAAGCACAGATTTCAGGCCAACTTAAGGATTTCTGTCTCAGATCTAAGAAATCTGTCAGATTCAGGCAACTCATGGAAAAAACTGTAGTATGCAGTGGCCCTGAGCTGTCAGTGCTACCTGCTGCCACAAGGGTTACCTGAAAGCTCTGCTGTCAGCAGGAGAATAGCCGGAGGTAACCCAAGTAAACTACAGTTTGTTGCTGAGTTGATTCATATATACTAATTTATACTTACCTACCTCTGGATTTACCACTACACCCCAGGCTATGACTCTACTGCCACTGGTGCCATTGCTGCTGTCAATGCAGCATTTGAGTGGAAGTTATTGTTGTCACACTCAACTACAGTGTCAACACTGCTGTGTTGAGAGTGACAAGTTCAGAGCCACACATTATGTACATTCATAATCTACAGTAGTCCCCGTCAGCTGCCTGACTGCTCTGTATATATGGCTATCAGTGAACAAAAGAGTACCAAAATACAGTTTTCAATGTATTTTGGTGGGATCACAATCATTGTCTAGAACGGTCCACCCGGAATGCTTAGCGGCCATCCTCGGTGGGATCCAGCAGCAACAAACGTAGCTGAATTTCTTAAAATCCTATTGAATCTGCTGCATACCTCTCCCACATATCATTCTAGGTACCGTCTGGTGGCCTCTATGCAGCTCGGATGGAAACACCCCTGAGACGGAACCCCCACTCTGAGTCTCCCCCTGCCAGCCTAACAGATGAAATCCGCCTTCTCCTCTCGACATTACATCCATTCATCAAACCTCATGAATTACCATTAAAACTTTAAACTATGCTATCTGTGAAGTGTGAGAATAACTGACAGCCTGTAAACACATTCCCAGGCTGAGGTAAATCTGTTTTGTTTCCTTTTCCCTCCCATAATCGGACGTAAAGCCTCCAGCTGAAATGTGCTGACCTGTAGAAATCCCAGCTGTGGGCCCTGCGGTGCACAACACAAACTGGGTCTTTCCCATTGAAACTGAACGCCCAGGGTAACATGCCATGTTTTGCAGCAGGAAACCAAAGAATGTTTGACCGCTGGGCCTGGCGTCTAATGGCAGTCTGCGTCCGTTTGAAGTATTCCCCTTCCAAGGCTGTGGCCAAAGTAAATAAAAGCAGACCGCTCTCTCGACCTCCATCAAACACATCACTCAGAAACAGCTGTTACCATTTAACTGGAAAAACCACCAGCATTCCTCCCCTCAGAATGTATACGGGACATGTGAGATAGCAATCACCACACACATTCTTTGACTGTGGTTACACTTGCAATTTCTTCCCCCTCCAAGTTTAAACAGACTGCGCTGCCGCGCTGACCAGGTTGCAGTTATGACCTCAGAATATTGTTTTGTTGTTACAAACATTTCTACGCTGTCATTATGTCGTCTGGTTTGTTTTGCTTCCATCCAAGAATCTGTGAAATTCTCAGAATGGCTGCTTACAGATTTAGCTCAGAGATTATGTTAGCTGATCACTATTTACAGCACAGTTAGAACTGTACAGCACAGTCAGCAACTTTATGTAAAGTTTAGAAAGTTCAGTTTTTAGAAAATCCTTCTGGAGTCTGAGATGTCATGATATCAAGTACATAAAAATAATGCCCTCATTATTTAGTATTTAATTATCAAAACATAGTGATACAAAAGATGTTATCAAAAGGTGTACGTTTATGTAATGCACTGAGGCAGTAGACCTTACTTTAATGTAACAAACTGAGTTAGCAGAGCTTACATTAATATAGTGTGTAGGGTCGGGGGAGTTGGGAGGGAGGTAACAGTCACTGTCAGATGGGGCCCCGGGCCTTGTTGATGAGGCCAGTTGCAGTCAGAATAGCACAGTATATATGTATGACAATATTGTATATATTAGCAGATATGCAGAAATAAATCACAGTTTTCTGGTTAATCTCATCTGTTTACTGATAGTTAACTTTCGTGAAGTTTGTTGTTCAGATTTAAAGTACTGTAACCTCCCTAATTGTAACCATGCTTATGGGATTCTGCCAAACATGTTGCTATATGTATCATGTGAATATAAATTACATTATTTTTTTTCATTGCCCTTAAAATTCTAGAGCATTTACTGTTAATTAACATTAATCACAATTCCAAGGCACTGGAACAAACTCAGGTCAAGTAAGGTCAAACCCAAGTGTAAACACATTTAGTCCTATCATCCCCTCAGCTTCTCAGGCAGAATTCAGCGGAACGTAAGACTGAAAATAACACTGCATTGGAAAACACAAGAGGTTCTGTCACTGTAGAGAGGCAAAGCTAAGATCTGTTAGTCTGAAGGCTTATCGGACATTTAAAAGTACTGCATAATAGTTGAGAATGAGACAGAATGTTACAACTCTTGATCTGGAATGAGGTTAAACTACGTCCCCTCTGTGTTTTGCATTGTGTGAACACAGTAGTCCCATTGAAATGAATGTGTTTTTTTTACACAATGCAGTATGTACTCCACCAACTGACAAGACAAAGGCTTCTATCTCCGTGCAATCTAAACGACATGTCGTTTTTATGCAGTTTTCCTTGGATGTCTGTGTCTGCACCTGTTTAGTCATTTCTCCATACCAAGCAAATATATTTGCATTGAGGCGGACAAAGACGCACAGGTGAAGCTGCATCCATGCTGTGGCACAGCGTGATTTTGGCTCAAAATGGAGTTTGTGTAAAAGCCACTCAGACAACCTCTTGGTAGTTTTAGTTGGCAGTGGCACAAACACACTCTCACACACAACTCTTTGGAATGAGAAAACACCTCTCATGTATATTATATATTTTAGTTTTAACCCAGCCACAGTGTACTCTATACTTTCTATCACCAACTTCCAAAGAGTGATCATGCGATTCATGGAGCTTGTTGGGAGAGCTACATGCCTGACTCCCCTTTAAAATGTCAACTTCATGGTTAGCTACCTACATGCTAATACTATCAGAGGAACTGCAGTAACCCAACAATCACATTCACTGAACAAAAAAACACTAAAGAGAATTTCTTTCTATAGACCAATAACATATTCAAAGTGTGTACTATTTAGACTGTTTGCTCAAAACTGCATCAGTCATTGTATCAGTCTTCCAAGAAACTTCAGTGGTATATCATTCCTGAAACAATCTACTCTGACAGCCTCTGTTAAAGCAAAATTCAGTCAGTTACACATTATTTTAAATCAAAAGCTGAGTAGGAAGCGGCCCCCTTTACAGAGTCCCTACTTCCCATTCTGCCTCACCTTCCAGGGCCATTCAAATGTCAAACTGATCTCAGCCAAGCATATTGGTCTTTCAGTATCCATTGTATGCACATTTGCTGAACATGGGGGTAAAGAAAGTCTGAAGAAAAATCCCTTCACTCTGGAGGTACGGCGAAGCTGAATCCTCACTAATGCAACTTTAATGAGGAGCTTCAGGAGAGGGAGGATGTGTGGCCCAGTCAGCTGATGGCTGGGTCAACTGGCACTACTGTGCTGTGGCTGGTTAGAGACTCGAAACTCTAAAATGCTGAGATATGAGCAGTTGATCAAATAACTGTGTATAAAATGTCACTTGTGCTGTAATGAGTTACTCGGCAGTAATCATCAGCTCTACTGAACACACTCTTTTGGTTTTATGGCCTATAAAGACTACATCTATGGCATGTCATGAATGTTGATACAGAGCATCAAAGAGCATTGTGTGTGTTTATTAGTGTAGCCATAAAGCATTATGAATGCCCCCATAACTGTACACTAAGTGCCAGAAGGAAACACAAAGAAAGACACAATGACTAGCTGGTGAACATAGCATTGCATTAAGCAGCTAAAGAGCCACATATTTTGGTCGGTGGAGGCCAAAAAAGAGCATCAATTTGACTGAATATTAGGCAGGTGGCCAGAAAAACTACTGCTTTTGAACATGTTCACCATTTCACCTTTATAATGTGACAATAAGTAAAAGACTGTACTTTCTAGTCTTCCAACCACTCAAAGAGCTTTACAGTACATATCTCATTCACCCATTGACACACATTCATACACTGATGGCATTGGCTGCCATGCAAGGTGCCAACTGCTCATCAGTTTCAGGAGCTAACCATTCACACACCGATGGAGCAGTCTTCAGGAACAATTTAGGGTTCAGTATCTTGCCCAAGGACACTTCGACATGCAGACTGGAGGGGATCAAACAGAGGATCGAAACACTGATCATCTGATTAGTGGACGACCCGCTCTATCGCCAAGCTCAGCCGCCCACAGCATAATTCATGTATGTGCTGCGTTTAAAGCTTGATGTCAAGATCAAAAATCATTATAAGAAAGATTTAAACATTGTTTAAAATGTACTTATTGGATTTCTTTCTGAAGAGCTGCAATGAGGGTTTGTTAACTCTTTTGTTAAGCTTAGCATGACTGTAGGCAGTGAGAATCAACTAGAGTGGCAACATTTCCAAATTCTTTAACAAGTGTTCAGAAGAAACATAAAGCAGACTTTAGAGGCATAATTGCCTGTCTCTGCATGAGTTTGAACTGTTTTAACTTAAACAATATTCTGGGGGCAACTGGAGCTCCTGGTAATCTCTGAGATTAGTTTGAATCTGAGCTGTCACACAAACACACAGGGCCGGTGTATACATCGGTCTGGCTAAGGAGGACAATAATCTGTAGGAAGAGAGTTTATTTGGACACTTACACCACCCAATGACACTTATGTCATGATATTGTCCACATTACAATATCAACTTTCTTGTGGGAAACTGTGTTTTTTTTTCTTGGGCCAGTAGCCTATTTCCTGCTGGGCAGCTTAATTTCCAAACAGCTTAGTAACTTTACAATCATCTTGTGAATGAAATTTGGTTGGGACTAACAGCACTTGCACTCCCTGAATTCTGTCAGGATGGATCCGAGGCGACAGGGAACAGCTGAACAAACACTCTTTCATGTTGTAACTGAAACCCTAAACTCATCATTCACAACCATGGATAAAAGAAGCATGTGTGATTTAATGAAGGCTGGAGCTGCCAGAGAGCAAACAACAGAAAACTCATTAAAACACCACAATATATGACACTCACATGGTGATCTGACTCATTAGATCATTCTTTCGGTGGACTGAGCAGTGTGTTCAGCTTCAGTTTTTCTACTTCCCAATCAATATGCAGGTCCAGCAATGGGCCGGGTTGTGGACACAGTTGACTGCTCCCTGGTTGGAGGGGAGGGGTGATGGCAGTAGATGGCCTGAAACGGCCAAATGGCCTGTCTGCGACCCGGAGCACATTCCCTCCCATGGTCTGCTGGTCAGGGCATTGGAGGTTTACTGGGCAAGTGGAGATATAGACTGACACGGCTGCACTGCGCTACCCAGACTCATTATTCTGGAGCGAGGGACAGACTGACCTGGGTGACATCCAGCAAGCTGGAGCAGTGCAGTAAATTGCACTTCTTCTACAGTTATCCACTTACTGATACCCAGGCTGAGGAATGATTCTTTTTTTTCTTTGTTTGAGTGATTTATCCAAAGAATTACGACATTCTACCCTCATGTTCAGTTTTCTGTGGCGTCGTAACATAAAAATCTTGAATCATGAGCCACTGAACTGAACACAAACTCGACATAAAAAAGCTAGACAAACCCTTGCAAATTAGATGCTGACACATATTTGACGTGCTCGGTGAAATGTTAGGTAGTTTTGAAAATTATGGAAAGGAGATGTGACCCAGGACGTAACCCCCACCTGAAATCCTGATCAAACACACATCAACAGAGTTTCTTCGATAGCAAGCTCAGTTACAGCTCCATCAGAGGAATCAGCGTACCACAAATTCAGTTTTTTTTTATGAAAAAGGGGCACCAGGATGTCGTCTATAGCCCCTGGTAGAGTTCATAGACAGGCAAGTCAAAATCCCTTCAGTGGCTGAATGATTTTATGGTGCGTTTAAGGCTATCTCAGGGTAATTTAACCCTGGCACTGGGGCCTCAAGTAGGAATCCAGGGATCTGGACACAGCTGATATGAATCAACGACAGACCACTACTTCTCAGAAACTGACCCAATGAATAATTCTTGGAGTTGGGCATCAGCGTACTATGCTGTGATGTGCTGTCTTGCACGGTGGTGTTTGAAATGTAATATTTCCTCATGCTGCTTGGTTGAAATAACAGTGATTTCAGCTTCACAGTGATTATAGCTCTTGGTCCACCACAAGCCTGCCTCATCCGAAAGATGGAGCAGTGGTGAGACCTGACTGTAGGAGAGAGACTGCAGTGACGGGAGACAAAAACAAAGCATAATCATAAGATGAAAAGGTTTGGAAGCTGCCGTGTTCTCAAAAATGGTCAGGACATTTATATACCAGCTGGTTAGCAGCTCTTGTTTTTAGCAGGCGTTGACCTTCACTTCATCTTCACTGGTTAAAATGACAAATGTTGCCGGCAGCAGGTTAAATCCATGAGTTAATCTCATGAGCTAAAATTAAACTTGGGTTCAGGCACATGGGCGCACACACACAAAGACACACACTATCTTAAATGTATATTTACGCACACAATAACACACTCCCTTACGCACACTTAAAAGCCCCTGAGGTGTATCATTATATCCTTCCGGTGGATTCCTCTCGTACAGGTCAGCTGGCTGGCGCCTGCCTCCTCCCCCGCTTGATCAACACATGTTTAGGATTTGTCCTTCATACCTCACATTCCATAACCTTCAAAACGATGACCTCTGCACAGAAGAGAGGAGGACATCCCTTCACTAAACACATGCTCAATTTGCTGTCAAAGGACTCCTGGCTCTCTTCATGTGTTACACTGACTCTCTGCTCTTTGCCTGTTTCTATCTGTTGTACTGAGCTAATGAGTAAAGCTCATGAACAATCAAACTGAGCAGAAGGAGACAATTTATCATCTTGTAATCAATAGTGTGACGGGGCCCTTTCATGATATCAATAGAACTATCAAGAAAGTCATTGTCATTAAAGGATCGGATGCCAGTCGCTGCGACATTTCATTAAAAATATCTTTACAAATGGAATTTGTCTTTTGTCTCGCAGTCACGGCTCCTCAGTGACCATCATTTGTTTGTGAATGTCACTGAATGTGCAATCATGCGATGAGCTGGGCCTATTCTTTGCATCTTAGTCCCTCCCACAGTTACACCATGCAAGACGTGAAGAAAGAGGAATTAAAGTCATGTTAGCTGTCACTGACTACTGACATTTAAAAAAAATCTATTCATTCAGTATTTAATGCATGTGTTCAGCATTTGGGAAATATGATAATTGCCTTCTTTCGTATAGTTAAAAGAGAAGTTTGATGCAATGCACTGGATCCTACATTTGCCATAACGCAGCTCAACAGACCCAAATGACGACATTATTTTTTTCAAACTTTGTAAAGCTTGTGAGTCGACTCGACTTTATATGGAAAATTGGTGCTGTGTAAAAGTGTGGAGCTGGAGCCAGGATAAAGATGAGCCTAGCTTAGCATAAAGACTCAACAACTAGCCTGGTTATATACGTTCAAGAACACTTGTAATGACATCTCTAAAGCTCACTAATTAACATGTTGTAGCCTGTTTGGCGATACAATACACAGTCCACTGATCGCCAGTTGGGTAGAAATGCACCCACAAAGGTAAAGAGGAGGAAGACTGCAAGCTAACCAACATGCATGCTGAAATATATTTCAAAAAGTCAGTTCTGCAAATGATTTATGAAGAAGGACATTCATTCTACACGCTCCTGAGCTGCTCTATCTCAGTCTATTAAACCCACAGTAACAGAGTTACTGTATGGTAAGTGCCAGTGTGTGCTAACACTTGGGTTGGGATGTGCTTTACCTTGTTGCCATCTCAACCTGACCTCAGCGTCAAAAAAAAAAGTGACAATAAAGGGAATTTAGCTGAGCCAATCTTTTCTATCTAATTTTAAGCCTCCCACTGTGTTTTCTCACAAGTGACTGAAGGTGCAATTCTGTTCTACTGTGTAATTTCACTGAGATTCGTGTGAGCTATGTGAAAGCTTGATGGGATGTGGTGGGAGGAGGCTATACAGCAATGAATTAACTCCCAGCCATCAAAGGGGATCCTTTGTGCACTTGTCTCCAAGGACACCTGACTTATATTTGGCGAACAAATAGCCATCTCACACAATAATGGGAAATAAATGAAGTTCCCGGGGATAAGAGAACAAGATTTCCCTTTTGGGAACATGGCGAAACAAAGATTTGGAAAATGAATGGCAGCTTTGTGTTCTGTTGAGGACATACTGAACCCCTCAGCTTTAAAGAGCAAGTCACTCCTTCAAAGAAATAAAAATGTTAAAATGATTACTGCGCACATTAAATTTGTTTTCACTTGTCGTACTGCTGAGAGTCTGGTCATTTGTGATCATCACATTACTTTCCACTTCCAGATTTAGTTTGTCAGAGCAAAATTAATGCAAAAGCATTCATTTTTATTTTAATTTACAAAGAAAATGGTGATCACGACAGCGAATGAACCAGGAATGTTTGGGAGGGGGGCCACATAATAATATTAGCATTATACAACAATTTATATTAGACATATAACTTATTTTGTTTTTGACTACGCAACATAAATCTCTTCAAGGTGTCGATACCGGATTGAGCGATACAGCATGTCATAGTGTTTTAAATTTCATGTCATTGATATCAGTCTCACTCGCTCAGCCAAAACGCTTCACTTAAAAACATTCAGTAGATGAAGCAGCTGCAGAAAACATAATGGTTTACAGGTTACTAATCATTCATAAAAAAGTAGCATAACTCACCTGAATCCTGACAGAATTGTTAGCAGCTAGGTTGTGTTGTGGGTATTGTAAGCAATATGTTTTGACATGTTTTGATAAGTTTTGGTCTCTAGTTAATTTCCCTGGCCATGACAACTGTACTAAAGATGATTTTTTTTAACTATATCTATCTATCTATCTATCTATCTATCTATCTATCTATCTATCTATCTATCTATCTATCTATCTATCTATCTATCTATCTATCT